>NC_045699.1:32286394-32426394 GCF_009834535.1 Camelus ferus
TCTGTCCTTTCAGAATAGAACACAACTGCCTCCTTTAGCATTAGAGTGGATTGTGCTTGTCACATGGATAAACGCAATATGGTTTCACACCTTGTCCATTTTGAATTACTAAGTAGGAACTCCCAAGAAGCAGCTCCATTTAAAAAGAATGCAGGTGCTTTGATGCCATGCCAAGGACTACATTTTTGAAAAATAGGGTTTTCATGGCAAATCCAGGAAGCAGAATCTCTTGCCATCATCAAAAAATCTACTATGTAGCATAACAAAAGCAATGCACACCTGACATCAAATGGAGCCCCTTTTTCCAGTAGCATCTTCAATCACAAACCTAATCAGGCATATAACCTATTCTGAAAGAATCTAAAAACTTTGCTAACCGCAGTATGATCGTCTTTCCAATTTTTTGCTGTGGCTGCATTTTTGGGAGCCTCAAGAGCAAAGGAAACAAGATTTCTTCTCTTCCATACAAGTCTTTCTAAAAACCTTCTCAATCATATAGACTTACACTTAAATGAGATCTCCTGAAAGATAAGTAAGAAGAATAACATCCATCTAAAGTTTTTCTTTCCCTTTGAACAAATGGAAAGAAGATATTTCCAAGCCATGAAGGGTGTGTGTAAAAGGTTTGTAGCCAGAAAGCAAAATGAGAACACGTGACCCTTACTGAGACTGACTAGGTCAGGGGACATCTAAAAATAGTCATTCAAACTTGGCATGTGTGGACTTGCTTGTAAAGTTTGTGCCTGAATTTTGTTTGAAGATACAATATTGACAAGTAAACGAAATGTTGCTGTAGAGTAACCTAGCCCTGAATCTCCATATTGAACATCCACTGTTGGCCGATGTAAGGTGGTCTTACACATTGACTGGAAAAACTACCCAAAAGTTTCAGCCTGGTATGAGTTCAGAGTTGTCTTGATTACATACAGAGTGAAATTTTATTATGTTCAAAGTAAATTTTCAAAAATATATGAACATCTGGAATAGAGTTGAGAGTCCAGAGATAAACCTATACATTCATGGAAAATTGATTTTCAACAAGAGGGCGAAGACCATTTAATGGAGAAAGAATAGTCTCTATCAAATGGTGCTGGAACGAATGGATGTCCATACGAAAGAATGAAGGAGAAACCCTACCTCCCATCAAACAAAAAAATTAACTCAAAATGAATCAATGACCCAAATATAAGAGCTAAAACTGTAACACTCATAGAAGAAAATGTAGGGGTAAACCTTCATGATCTTGGGTTTCACAGTGGTTTCTTAGACATGGTACCAAAAGCATAAACAGCAAAAGAGAAAATAGATAAATTGAACTTCATCAAAATTAAAAAAATTTATGTATAAAAGGACATTATCAAGAAAGTGAAAAGATAACCTACCAAGTGAGAGAATATATTTGCAAATCGTATCTCTGATAAAAGACACATATCCAGAATATGTAAAGAAGTCTTGCAATCAATAACAAAAAGACAACATAACTAAAATTTGGGCGAAAGATTTCAATAGACATTTCCTCAAAGAAGATATACAGTTGGTCAGAAAGCACCTGAAAAGATGCTCAAGATCACCTGTTCCTCAGGAAACGCAACACAAAACCACAATAAGATACCCTTTCACACCCGTTAGGAAGGCTAGCGTGAAAAAATGTAAAATAAAGGTTGATGAGGATATAGAAAAATTTGGAACTTCTGTACTTTGCTGGTGGGAATGTAAAACACCATAGCAACTGTGGAAAACAATTTGGTCAATTCCTTAAAAAGTTAAAGATGGAATTACCCCATGACACGGCAGTTTCACCCCTATGAACATATCCCCCAAATTGAAAACAGGTACTCAAACAATATCTATGCACACATAGCAGAACGATTCATAATAATCAAAACCCAAATGTCCATTAACAAATGAATGGATTTTTAAAATGTGGTACATCTCTATATTGGAATGTTACCCAGCCATAAAAAGGAATGAAGCGCTGATCCATGCTATAACATGAGCCTCGGAAACATTCTGCCCAGTGAAAGAAGTCAGGCACAAAGGACACATTTTGTATGACTCCATGTATATGAAAGAGCCAGGAATAGGTAAATACATAGAAACTGAAAGTTAACTGGTGTTTGCTAGGGGTTGGAGGAAGAGGGGGATGGGGTGTAACTGCTTAATGGGGGCAGGATTTTATTTAGGGATGATGAAAATGTTTTCAAACTAGATAGACCTGATGGTTGCACCACATTGTGACTATACTAAATTCCACAAATTTTTTTGCTTAGTAATGGTTAATTGTATGTGAATTTAACCTCACCAAAAAATTCTTACTGTCAATCAGAGGTGGCACTCATATTAAACGTTCTATGCTATTTCTTGTTCTTAAAATAACTTTAAGCCCCTTCCCAGGCCTCCAGAACCAAGCTAAGAACTTCAAACACTAGCAAAGCAGAACTAAAGAGATCATCACCCTTGACTTCACAATGCAGATGCCCCAACACTGGGACCCCGCCACCAGATCGTCCGTGGAGCCATTACTCCTCATGAAAGAACCTCTTGCCCTCAGAAACATCAGAGACCGGCAGCCCTACGTCTCAGTGCAAAGTAGGACCAGCACTGAAATCCGTGTAGAAGCCAGTATTTGTTTCTTGGCAGTTTCAAATCTGACAAGATAAGTTTGATGGAAGGAAGTACAACCGGAGGCACGGGAGTCTGAGTGCCTGGCAATTGGGGCGGCTTGGAAATGTCAACTGGCGGGAGCTGGGGAGAAATCAGGGACCCAGCATTTCGGCACATTCGCATCTCATTTTGTCATTCCTCACCCTCAGCCCAGAGAATATGCCAAGGTGATTTCCAGCAAAGCCTCAAATTCCAGTCTTGATGAAAGAGGCGATATTCATTTTGAATTATGTTTGCAAAAGGTTAGGGACAGAATAGAAGAGGGCAGGAACGGTGAAGCAATGGGGTGATGTCATTTGCAGTGGAGGTATTTTGCATAATAGAATTTTCTCCTATGTCGGGCATCGTGGAGAGTGACATTTCAAAAGAGCACAGCTAAAACAGGAGGCCATCAAATGGAGTTAACAAACTTCAGAATGCTTTGGACAAAACCTAACAACCCAAGTGCTAAGCCAGGCTGTCCCTTCAGCAACATCTCTAAAGGGTGCCACCTTCTTTAGACTCCTACACAGAGTTGGAAGTCCAGTGGTTTTCAAAATTATATTAGTAGTTACATATTTGATAAAATGAAGCCCTGTTTTTAAACCTATAACCATTGAAGTCTTCCATTCTGGACCAGACAATGCACAGGGTCCTTTAATAGTACCTACACCAATTCATGTCATAATGAAACAGAAAAAAAAGTGTGCTGCCTCTGGTGTCACATGACTTGGTTTAAGACCCAGATCTACTACTCACTAACACGACACCGAAAACTAATGGCCCTCTGAGCCATGATATCCTCATTTGTAAAAATTAGGGCTTGATGTGATGTTATAATGGGAAAAGAAATATGTGGACAAAGCCTTTAACTCCAAGAGCCTCCTTGTTTTTGTTGTTTTTGTTTGTTTTTATAGAAGTATAGTTGATTTACAATATTCTATTAGTTTGGGATTATCAGATACAAACTACTACATATAAAATAGATAAACAACAAGAGACCCTCCTTTTTAATTAGAAAGGAGGAAGAAGAGAATAAATTAAAAGTATCTTTGTTTGTTTGCTTTTTATCTTCCTAGTACCTCCCTTAGTTGTGATATTGTCTTTTTAATGACAGCTGACTCAGTGATGGTTCTTATTGTTACACTGGTTAACATAAGAAATGCTGGTTGCTATGACAAACTCTAAAACTGCAGAAGCTTAATCAAATGTAAATTTGTTTCCTAATCAAGCAAAATGCAATGTGCTTGTTCCTGGTCAGTAGATGGCCTTCCAGGTAGCTCCACCATCCCCTACAGCCTTAGCAGAGGACCTTGCAGAAGTTCAAGATTCTCTGCATTCTGCCAGGAGACAGCAGAAGTCAGGATGAAGGCTTACGTGGGAGGTGTTTTATGCACTAGGCCTGGAAGTGGCATACGTGGATTCTGAGCATCTTCCACTAGCAACACTCAGTCACACGGTCCCATGTCAATGCAACAGGGAAATACAGAGCCTGTAGAAGTTCTATTATGGAGAATCTGCATGCATGTCAACCCCATAAGACCTTCTACGCATCAACATTGAGAGTTATCAAACACATCTTAAAGAGGAGACAGTTGATTGTCAGTTTAGCTATCGAGACAAGAAAAAAGAAAGAGAGCCCATCGTTTTCTCACTTAATGTAATTTTATGCAAGAAAAATTTTGATCTATTCCCAAGACAATGAAAGCACATTAAACAAACAAACAAACAAAAAGCCTGTACAGTCACATGCATGAATCTTGTGGGGAAGAGGGGAAATGTTGCTGCAGAATAAAGAAAATAGTGTGTTTTGCTTTCCCAGTTTGATTTTTCTCTATGATCTTTGGAACATTATTTACTCTCCCTAAAATATTCCATTTTTCTTTTCTTCCCTGCTGCTTTTGAAAGGCACTTTTACTTACTTTATTAAGATGTTCATAAACTTTATTAAGATGTTAATGTTTATGGACTCCAAGTTCCATGAGTATAAAAAGGGCTGTTTATGGGGAAAATGTTACAATCTTATGTTGTTCCTCATCCACAGATTAATTCTCTACACATGATTTGTTCAAGTTGGTTAATCAGTAAGCACTGTGCAAACAGGTGTCCTCCGTGATTTACAAAAGTGACGTAATATGAAAACAGTTCCAAGTACATGTTCCATTCATGGTGCTTATTGACATAAATGTTTCTCTAAACCTGATATTAGCTTTGTTTGTTAAAAAGAACAAAAGCAACAGCTGGAACAGCCAGGGGCCAAGGAATCCATTTGGCCTGGGAGTCCACCCATGTGTCCGGCCATTGACAATGGAACCCTCTTGCCATCTGCCTCTCACAGGGCACCCCCACCTGCTCTCTGCAGAATGGATCCTGGCCTCTGCACCCACGCACTGAAAGCAGGACTCATTCCACAGACTCTGATTGCCGTTATTTACTCTCCTCTCCCTGTGTTTGGGGACTGTCTACCTGAAGTGCATCATCTCTTTCCTTCAAGGAGAGTGCCAATTCCTCCACACGCACTTTTTTCCTGTCTCATACCTTTCCAGGGTCAGGCTTGCTGGATAAAGCTAGTTCTCACTGTTGGGTAGTTAGATGAGCAGGGGCACCAGGCAGATAGGTGGAGGTAGAAGACGGTATTATGCCCACCTTCAGCATAAAGGGGCTTTAATTCCTTTAAACGAGTGCCAGCAAGAAACTGGTTAGAATCTGACAGCCACAGCTGTGTGTAGTGACAAGGACCTAACCGGACATGATCCAATGCTCATTGTAATATAATTAACATTGCGGTTTAGGCTCTCCTCCACCATGGGTTTTTCTGAGTGCATCACAGGTAAGGACATGCATAAAAGGGGACAAACATGACTAAGAACTCCAGCGGCAGGAGCCATCAATCAATCAAGAGAGCACCTCTAAGCGAGGATATAAGAGAAGCGGGCAAAGACCACTGCTCTCCGCCCTTGGACCAGCCTGCCTCGTGTGCTTGGAGGTATACTTCCCCGTGGCTAATAAATCCTTTAAAATCTTTTGCTACACAACACTCTGTCTCCTGTCTGAATTCTTATCCTCCAGGTATGACAAGAACTGGGGTCTCTTCCCTTCCCCCTTTGGGGTAACATCGCCACCTCAACATAGGGGTGATCTGATTCCTGTGGCCCACCACTGGGAGGGCTCTGGCCCGGCGCTGTCCTCAGCGTGTTCCAAGGGATTCTATTTCCATGGGTTGTTGACAGATGTTACCAACAAAGAGGTAGGGGTGGGTCCCATAATCAAACACGCTCTGGAAACACTGAGAAAAATAAACTAAACATCTATCTTTAATGTCAAACTTCTCAAAGCTTGAAAAATAACAATTTACGAATCTCTAAGAAAGAGATGTAGCGTGGAGTACTCCCAAACTGATTTGACTTAAGCACTCTTGTTCTCAGAGCTTCTCCTGAACTAATGACAGTGGGAAGACACTTTGGGAAAAATGCTGACCCAAGCTGGTCAGTCTCAACGGGGCAGTTCCATCCATCTCAGGAAGATCTGATGATGACTCACACTGATATTACTCTACTCATGAGGAAGTGGCTTTCGCCTGCTACTGTTTCACATGATGACAACTCCTGAAACAGCAACATATATGGACTAGGAGATGTGCTATCCAGCACCCATGTCAAGAAAGGAATTGTGTCCAACTGTTGCGAGAAACACTTTCCATTTATCAGCTCCTGTAGAGGAGACTGATGAACGCCCATTGGAGCTTTGAGGCCAACTTCAGCAGAATGGACCACAGCTCACCCCCACATGCCCCCCTCTTCAAATCTCCCTCAGGAGGGAGGCCACAGGAATCCTGGAGAAGCAGCTCACTGAATGGACAGGGAAAAACAGAGCTAACTGGCACTGTGTAGACACAGAACATCATGGCTCAGCTTCCCCTTCAAGGATGGGTTCACTGCACGGCTGTGGGGACCACCAGCAGACAGCTTCCAGCCATCAGTGCCTTCAGGACTGGGTCAGCTGCAGAGAGTTCCCGACATAATGTGCCCTTGCTTGTGCAGCCAATGTCAGGTAACAAGGAGGCAGGGGCATAAAGGCTGGCCATTATGGCTCAACATGGAGCCCCCGATGGCCCATATTCTCTCCAGAGCTTGCTGATGGATGGACTGAAGCTTTATCAGGCCTGTCACAGTGGTCAATTTCTCCCTCTGTCCAGCCCTGTTTTCTCCCCCTTCTCTTCACAGGCATTAATCTCCACTAAACATCTTGTATCCCAAACTCTGTCTCAGTGTCTCTTCCAGAGACTCCAACCTGTGGCAGCCTGCTAGTAATAGGAACAGACAAACACAGTACCAGCAAAACATGTGTTGAATACTTAACATGAGCCAGGAATTTTGCTGAGTGCCTTGAATTCATTACATATCGCTTTTTACCCTAAGGAACACAATAAACCTGTGAATAAGACATTATTTTTATCACCATCCACACTTTGGAGATAAAAGGACTTGAGGCACAGAGAGTTCATATACCTTGCCCAAAGTTGCATTTCTAGGAACAGAGCCCATGCATTTAATCTCTACATATGTTACAAATTAAAATATCATGAGATAATAAGATCGTCTTGAAGAGCTTTCCCAAGTTGTGACATGTTATGCAAATAGTGGTCCACTACCATGTGTAAGTGTCCCTACAGGAAGGGGATGACACATTGAAATTGAGTGGTTTAAAGACAGATGAATGGACTATTTGCAAGGGTGTGGACTGGGTATAGGATACCGCAAGAAATAGCGCAGTGCCCCAGGGCTAGGAATACTGGGTTTTCTTCCTAAAACTGAGTATGAAGGAAGGAGAGGAGGAGGTGGTCACAGGAACCCAGAGGCAGAGACTGGCTCAGCAGGAAAGGCTGCCTGACAGGGTTTGCTCTCTTAGGTCAAGGATGAAGAAAAGAAGCCGGAGCTCTACAGTCCACTAAGCTCCCTCTCCTCCCTCCCTCTGCTCTCCTGCCAGTGTTCCCCGCTGGCTGAGCATAACAGAAGCCAGAAGTCCATGCAGGTCAGCCCTCCCAGTCAGAAAGCAGGGCAGAGAGAGCGAGGAGTGGATTGAAGGGACAAGCATAAACCATCTAGAAGTCACAGTGAGACCAGCAGCAGGTGAAGAAACAGAGGATCAAGGCAGACCCTCAACCAAGACCACTCAGTTTTCATGGCAGAATCAGGACATGAATCTATTGACCCCAGTCTTACATTTTCCAACACCATTTCTTTATGGAGTAATAGAAGGGGAATTTTTCTCCTTGCTTTGGCACTTATTTAATTAGAACAATCACAAAGCCTACATGTACTCCTGATAAACTGAAAGGTCTCACTTTGCTTCTTATTTCATTTGCCCCAGTTGACAAGTCATCCTTGTAGGTTTCAGCTGATTTTCAATGGTATGAGAATCCTCCCCTACGGTAGAAAGAGATTTGATGCACCTCCTTTAAAAACACCATCTTCATGATTGGATAAAGATGTGGTATATATACACAATGGAATAATACTCATTCATAAAAAAGAATGAAATAATGCCATTTGCAGCAACATGGATGGACCTAGAAATTACCATACAAAGTGAAGTAAGTCAGAGAAAGACAAATACCATATGCTACCAGTTATAAATGGAATCTTTAAAAAATGATACTTATGATACTTGTTTACAAAACAGACAGACTCACAGACACAGAAAACAAACTTATGGTTACCAAAGGGAAGGAGGTGAGCAGGGATAAATTAGGAGTTTGGAATTAGCAGATACAAACTACTATACATAAAACAGGTCCTCATGTATATCTCAGGGAACTACATTCAATATCTTGTAATAATCTAAAATGAAAAAGGATACATTATGCATATGTATAACTGAATCACCATGCTGTACACCAGAAACTAACACAACTACTGTAAATCAACAAAACTTCATTTAAAAAAAATACCATCTTCATTGTCTAGAAACGTCTAACACACCAGGAGGAAGCAATGCAAATCCTGTTAAAATGTAAGACTTCTTTCTTTGAGGGGCCCAAAGAGCATGAAGGAAGGAAGGAAATGAAGGAAATGAAGGAAAATCAGGATCTTTTTGCTGAAAAATTAGAAAGTTCTGTAATCTAATAAAACCAGTTCAGTGAAATCATAGAGATAAAATAGAATTAGCCCTAATAGAAGGGAAGGCAAGAAGGACAGGATGGTTCTATGGATGTTTGTTGAATATCCACCATAAGCCAGACCTCCTGCTATGTATGGTGTCTTACTTAAACCTCCTCATGATACAATGTACTAAGCATATATAGGGAGCACCTGAATTTGACTACTCAGGATTCATTCCCCTTCCATCTAGAGAAGTAAGGTTGAAAGAGGTTGATCACACCCCCATTTCTAGGACTAGGCTCTGATTGGCTCATACCAGCATATTCTGTCTCCTTAGATTAGGTTTGCTAGGGCTGCCATAACAAAACTCCATGGACTGGGTGGCTTAAACAACAGAAATGTATTTCCCCACAGTTCTGGAGGCTCTGAGTCCAAGATCAAGGTACCAGCAATTCTGGTTTCTTCCAAGGCCTGTCCCCTCAGCTTGTAGGTGTCCTTCTTGCTCTGTGTTCTCACATGGTCTCTCCTCTGTGTGCACCGAGTATCTGTCCTAATCGCCTATTCTCATAAAGACCCCAAGTCATATAGGAGTAGGGCCTACCCACGTGACCTCATTTTACCTCAATTACTACTTTAAAGGCTTATCTCCAAATACAGTCATATTTTAAGGTACTAGGGTTTAGGCTTTTAAATGTGATGATGGGGGGTGGGAAGCATGTAACTCAAGGTGTTTGGGGGCACTGATTAGTTCAAGAATGAGAGAGTATTCCAGCCAGAGTCTATGAGACAAGGAAATGCATGTCCAGAAAGAGGAGGCCCTTTTCTTCCACTGGACTTGGTAGCATTAAGCTATCAGGGTTGAGGTTCCTAGCAGCCAGTTTTATACCATGTAAGCAAATTCAAGATGAATCTATCACAGACAGGAAGGCAGGGCAGAGATTAAGAGAAACCACCTCCGAGTGTATGATTTGACTAGAATACCCTAGGGCTTAAGGTATGTAAGCCAATACATTTCCTTTAGATTTAAGCCAGTTTGAGTTGGACTTCTTTTACGTGCAACATCAAAACTCCTAATGGATATATATTATATCTTTGTTTTTTAGAGTCACTCAGCTAAGTGCTAGAATTTGTGTCGATGTATGACAGATGCTAACATCTGGCATTTTTCACTGCACTAAGTTCACTGTGTTCTCTCTTTAGAGAGCCGCAGGGTTGAGGCCAACTAAACTCCATTGTGCCTCTAACAGCAGAATGTAGTAAGTTACCTCTCCTCCAGAACCCATATATTTCCCACAATGTCCCCCAAATTAGTGAATAGGCTGCACTAAGGTGATCAACCAGCCAGTGGATCTCTGTTCCAAATTCCAGAGGAAATCTTGGGTTTCAAAAATACCACCCATCTTGGACAAACCTCCTAAAGACACTGAAGACCTGAATTTCCAGAACCACAGATACTTTGAAAAGGCACTGACTTGTTGCTCTCCTTCAATTCGATTAAATTTAACACAGGTTTCCTGTGCCAGGCACTCTGCGCTGTGCTGTTGGGGGTCTAACGGTAGATATGACATGACCCCTGCCCCGGGGACACTCACATTTATCATCATATCGGGAACCTGCAAAGAGCTAATAAAATATTATAGGAAATAACCAGACATTGGATCTTTCCTAGCTTTTAAATAAATATTTTTGCTCAGAGAAGCTAAGAAGCTCATACTGCCTCTGACGTGTGGATACTTTCATCTTTGGGTGTGGAACTAGATCACTCACCAGAACCTGCTGAACACTGAGATCTATTAAAATTACACAGTGTTTTGCATTTGCCTACCATTGACTTTAAAATCCTTTTGCCACAATTTACAATGAAAAAGGTCTAGAAAAACATAGGACCACGTGGGAATCTAACACTTTGTCATCCTCTATCTCCTTTACCAAAGGAAAAGAGTAAGGCTGTAACCACAATAATTATGCAATACAATGCAAACAATATAGAAAATCATGGAACCAAGAGCATCTACAGAGATTTTTTTTTTTTAGGACAGCAATTTCCTCCATAACAACATGGTTTGTTTGGTTTTTTTCCCTTGAGTTAATCTGATTATGTGGTTTCTAAATTCAAAACAATATTTCGCTTTCCCACTTTGAGTTTTGAAATGATGTCATTATATTACAGCAAAACTGAAGACTCAGAGCCAAGAAACATGCTTATGAGGACCCTGGGGACAAACTACTTGAAATCCAGAGTGCCACAAAACTTCAGAATGATAGCATCCAAAAGCATAATTGAATTATTTCTATCCCTTACTGTTTTCATTATAATCATCAAACATTTAATCAAACAGTCTGCTGGACTATTCTATGCTATAAGAATTGTAAAATTTATTTGAACATCCTCTTCTCTTATGAAGCTCACAGTTCAGAGGAAATTTTACCACTTAGTACTGACTTACTCAATCATTTTGAAAAAAACCTGATTTTTTTCCTGCTTCCTTTAAAGTCAGTGTAATAAATAGTCCACCTCGACAGAAACGAACTTTATTCAGCAGTATTCTCCAAAGGGATGTACTTTGCTTGGGTTAGCCCAAAGTGAGCAGCAGTATCTTGCCTGCAGTATTCAGGTTGGATATATCAGGTTTGGCCCTTCTCTATAGAAAATTACATCCTGGAGGGATATCTTAACTCAGAAATCATTCAACTTTCTATATGAAATGAGAATGACGTGCATCGACCTCAGCGAAACTGTTCTCTACACTGCATAATGGAATTCTGGTTGCATTATTTCTGATCTCTCATCCCTCTCATTCCAGCTGAACTCACTGCGGGCTGCAGCCGGGATAATGGCCCTGCACTTCCTTTGTATCTCAGTTCTGTTTCCCCTCTTTTGTGTCATCCGCATGCTGCCCTGTCCCCACTGTAGTCTGTATGATGATGGTCACTTACCCATATCAAGTCCTCCGATTACCAATCCGAATTTTCTTTTTTTTTAATTTATTTTTTTAATTGAAGTATATTTGATTTATAACATTATATTAGTTTCAGGTGTATGGCATTGTGATTCAGTATTTTTGCAGATTATATTCCATTATAAGTTATTACAAGATAATGGCTATAATTCCCTGTGCAATACAATTCATCCTTGTGGCTTATCTATTTTATACATAGTAGTTTGTATCTGTGAGTCCCATGCCACTAATTGGTCCCTCCCACTTTCCCTGTCCCCTCTGGTAACCACAGGTTTGTTTCCTATATTTGTGAGTCTGTTTCTGTTTTGCATATAGTCATTTGTATTATTTTTTAGATTCCACATATAAGTGATATCACACAGTGTCTTTCTCTGAATTTTCAAAAGCTCCATGTTCTCTTTAAATCGGAAGCCCTACCTACTATATTTAAAGGTGGTCATTTCCTTCCAACACTGTCTACTAAATGCTGTGTGACATCTAACTTTTATCTAGGAAATGGCTTCTCATCCTCACAGGGCTTAAAAGTTGCTCTCTTTGTGCGCCTTCTACCAGGCGCCTCTAAGTGGGGCTCGGCTATAGTGATGAGGGAGGGATTGCCACATACTCACTTTTGGTGGGAGCAGTGACCCCCATACTGACATTCAGACAGAACCCGGGGCAGAAACCAACATCCACTTCAGCCACATAGTCCATTTTGCATTTAACCATTTATTTCTCATTAACTGTGTGAGCTATATTTGTACCTAAAATTTTTGGTTATTAACAAGCAGCATACTTGTGGAAGATAGTCCGTGCCACGACCTGTGGGGAAATAAGATAGTCCCGATTCTCAGGGAGTCACATCTATCTGGGAGCCAAGACAAGATGTATAAAATATTGTTGATATTCCTAAAAATTATGTCCTAAGACTTACTTGCATTCCCAAATTCACATATCACAAAATTTCCTTCATAAACTCTGGTCAAAATATATTTAAGTGGCACCTTCAGTCATAAATTATTTTCCCTGTATGGGACTGAAATGACACATAAAGGGCCTATTTCTGACTAAGAACAATCACTTCCTAGTAACTCCTCAGTCGCTTCTCACCTCCATTACCAGCACAAGCAACATGTTTCTTTCTCGGAAAAATTACCCTCAAAAGAAAGTTTCAGGGGAAACTGAATTTCCAGGCCATTTGGAAAATTTGGGAGAGAGCATTAGGTTGTCACAATGATGGCGGGGTTGCAGGATGGGGACTGTTACTGGCATGAGAGGATGTGGTCAGAGACACAAATGCCTATGCAATGTAAGGTACAGTCCCTCCCAACGCAGAATTTTTCACATCTCTCACAATTTCTAAATGTCTTGCCAGATATCCAGATAGATGAAACATCTATTTAGAATTAGCCAAGCTGACATCCCTAACTCCATTTGAATATAGATAAAATGTATTTTTGCTTGATTTTAATATAAGCTGAATTTTCTAAGAATACAGCCACCTTGCAAATCACGAGAAGATTCTTTATGTTTTATGTTGTTGAGTATTCACCAAGAGGTACTCACCCTTTCAGAAAAATCACATCACCAATAACAATCCCACTTGGAGATATTTAAGTAACCAAAAGAAACACCTGCATCGGCCTGCATTTGTAGCTTGGTATTCATTATTTATAAAGAAAGAACAGAATATTACAATTCACTGGCACCCAAGATATACATGTCCAAATACATATTTTTATTTTAAATTATTTCTCTTATATTTTTCTCTAATTTTAAGTAAGACAATATATTAATTTATGAATATAGGTGTAGATATGTTATTTAACACACTTCAGTTTGAGGATACCACAGGAGGAATTATAAATCTACATTATGAAAAAAAGAGAGAGAAGTGTTTGTCCTGATAGAGTTTAGAACCTCTGCTTCAGAGTAAGTGAAGAGTAAGGTGATTTGGGGAAGAAGGGTCATTAACATGTCTTGGCAGGGGTAGATACTTTTCCCCATGTCCACAGTTCTTGAAGTTTTCAATCATCCCCCTCTCATGACCCAACCTTGACAAATGGATCCTTTCCTGCAGGATCCCTAGTGAACTTCTCTATTATTCCATTACAGAACTTGGAGTCTTGGAAACCAATGGCAAATGGGCCATGGGACACCTGGGACATTGGGTTAAGTACACTGATCTTTTGGCTAAATGGCCCAAAGCTGTCAAGCTTATTCCAGGACTCCATGCAGCTGTGTGCACACTTGCTGTGTGGAAGTTGCAGTAGGTGTCCAATAGCTGGGAGAAGCATAGTAAAAACAGAAGGTCTGGAACCAATCAACTTTCCACAGCCCAATAACAGGTCTCACTTTCCTTGAGCCAGATGGCCACCATTCCCAGATGTTACCTTGGTCTCATTTACACCTAATCCTTTGGGCTGCCAGTTTCTGGAGTCCACCCCATGCCAGCAAAGCTAAGTTACACCTTGAGCTAAGGGCTATTATTAAATCAGAATAATTTCTTACAAGATAAGCAGAATGCTTTATATGTAATTCAATTCCTCGGGTTCCAGTAAACATTTATAAAGTGCCCAAAGGATGCTGTGCAGTTCTAGGAGTTTTATAATAAGGGAGTAGAATGTAGGAAATATTTGGTTTCTGCATTTTTGGTATGCAGCTTAGTAAAGCCAAACCAAATGAGTATCAAGATACCTTTACCAAGAAAGTCTTATATCATTGGAGCAAAATTAAAATCTCCCGGTCTGTGAATCAAACACGGGATTTACTAATTTTCCTATTTCTTCATAGACATACCCTCCAGTGCAGGCACTTCCAAATGACCTTTAGAGGAGCAAGCTCTCAACTTAATGAAGAAGGAAGAAACGTCAGCTCCAGCTCAGTCTTGGGAACCCTTTCTCAATGTCCCAGAAGCTCGCTCATGTCTCTGTTGCAACATTTTCTACAAGAATTAAGTCCTGGATTTTGAGTCATTCCCCACAAAAGATCATATAAGTTGAGTTGGTGACGTATGCTTGTTCTTTTTTATTAGAAATAATAAAGAATTTTTTGAATTTTTAAAAATGTTATGGTACTTGACTTCGTATGGAATTTACATCAACATATCAATAAACAAATACTATAATTGTCTAACAGTTGCTTGCTTTGGGGAATAATATGTCTTCTAATTAAGTCTTTGTGGTTCCCTTCCTGGAGTTAAAAAATAATAATAGCTTTTTTTTTTAAAAAAGTCATAGTATTTTTGATACTTTTTATGCTCTGATCAAATGTAGAGACTCATTTGGCCTCTGACTCGCCTTCGTGAGTCCTGTCCACCAGCTCACAGCTTCCTTATCTTCCTCCTCTTATCTCTTGGCCACGACAGGTAACTTGATCTGATTGGCAGTTTACATGGCACTGTGTTACTTCTCATGAGTTATGAACTCTTTATAAGAAGGGACTGTGTATCTGATCTCTTGTCTCTCCCCATATCCTCCTGATACCTTATAGGGTTTTACGAAGAAGACAACCAAGCAGTGACAGATTTCTAAATTCTGGGCCCCAAAGTAAAAATTCCAGAGCTGGCTATGGTGCCCTCAGCTACCTGCTCATCAGCCCCTCCCCCACACCTCTCTTGCTATCGGGAGCTAAGCAGAGACTTGGGGCTTGTATCTTCATTAAGTACTTTTAGTTAGCTAGACGCCTTCACTCTTACCTACTCTTCCTAAGAGACTATGGAAGAGGGTCCCTTTTCAATAATAAGTTCATGTGGATTATCTCTTTGTCTTATGAGGTCTGTGAATCAAACAGGAGGGAAGAAGGAAGCTCATATTTACCGACCAGCTCCTGGGAGGCAGATATTGTTAATGCGAACATCTTATGGACAAAGCAAGTCGATCGGCTAACCAAGGTCACAATCTAGTAAGTGGCAAATCGAATCTCTGACCCCATCATCCCTGTTCTTTCCACTACTGCCTCAAAAGAAATGGGAAGGGAAATTCAGACTTTAAAAAAGATTTGGTTACGGTAACAATTAACATTTGAGGCACTTACTGAGGGCTTGGTATTGAGTGATTTCTTTACATAATTTAATTAGATTTTAATAGCCGCCCTTCCTAAACTGTTTCTTCCTCTCTAAGATGGCATGAGGGTTGTATTACACTGGACGATTTATTCCTCATGCCCCTTTTACAGCTGTGGGAAGAGAGAGGTCAGGTAACTCACCTGCCTGGGGTCACACAGCTACGAAGTGGAGGAGCCAGCATTAAAATGCCGCTAGTCTGGTTTTAGGGTCCTTGTGCTCATCACTGTGCTCTACTTATCATGGGGAAAAGGGGGGTGGTGAGTAATGGCGAATGTTCTGTTAAAAGGGGGTGCCTTAAAAGAAGCACACAAAGAATTTTAACCATTTGATATAAAATTCATTAATAATTAGCATTGGCTGTGTATGTCGTGCTGATACCTTGGAGCCCTGTTAGTGTCTGGGGATGAAGAGTTGTCCCACGTTGCAGATTTTATTTGCTTGGAGAAGATTACTTACTGGTTGGCATGCATACGTCAGCATAATTTAACCCCCAACATTCCTGATACAGTAGGTGGCCCCAGCCCCTTCACACGGGGACCTGCCATATTAGTAAGTGGTCCAGCATAGACAGGGCCTCGCAGCGTGACCGAAAGGCTGTGCTCTGGGGCTTCAGGATGTCAGGTGGAAGGATAATTGAACTTGGAGTGGCCTTAAATTCTCATTCTGAACCACAAGGGGCTTCTTTTCAGAAAATGCTGATCCCCACATCCACTCTCATTCCTCTGCTACTGCCTAAGTTGTTTTCCTGTTACCTCCCATCCGATTCTGACAATACTGAAGTAAACCAGAAAATCCATTCAAGACACAGGATGGGAGTATGGCACAGCTCCAATAAAATATTTTTAAAAATCTACCTGAACTATTATTATTACTGTTACTTTTAATGTTAAAGTTATTCTTGTTTTAGCTTAAAACATGTTGTGAGCCTTCCCAGCCTTTATTTTTGGAATACAAGCTGATTATAAGCCACACGTCCTTAGCACACTTCTGTAAACTGTGTGTCTAAAACCAGTTGCAGGAATGACATCTTTGATGAGCCTCAGTCTTCACATGTAGCTCAAACTGTGATCTGTAGTTTTTTTCCTCTGAATGATCTCATCCTGGCCTGTAAGTTTTCTGCCATTTAGACCTTCCTAACACCCAGGCGGTATCTTTAATACTCCCTGAAAACATGTTCCCTGGGAATAAAATAATTTATACATACGGCCTCCTCTAATGCCTCGGACCTGTAGCTTCACGGGCCTGAGCAGGGATCCCCGGCCATGACTAATTCAAGTTGGTGCCTGAAGTCTTCCATTGGTATTGAGCCCTGACATAGAGTCAATGCGTAAGTAGCTGTGGAATAAATCCAATGAATGAAGCTTTGCTTGTTTCCAACAGCCTACAGAAAACATGGCTGCTTGTGACTAGGGAAAGCTTTTTCTCTCTGAATTAGTCAAGTGGTGTCTGTGACACAAGGGTATCCCAAAAAGGACTGAGAAATACACACTTTCAGGACTCGATGAACACACTTGGAGAACAATTCAGCAACGTCTTGGAACAGAAGGAGCATCCTCCTTCCTGGGGACTTTACGACAGTGTTTCCCGGAAACATGCATTTCTCTCACATTGTCCACCTCTTAAGAAAATTTGCCTGCATAAATATTCTCTGTCTATGTTAGTGTGCAGCTCCAAATGTTGTCATTATTAGGTTGGTTTTACACACAAGCCAAGGAGGTGACTGTCTGCGATGCGACGTCAAGGCTCTGCAGTGAATGCCTTGTACAACACCCTGCATTAAAATAAGTCTTTCCATGTACATATGCCTGGAAAGTTTTCTTGAGTTACATCTAAAGCAAGTTTTCTTGAGAGACGAGCTTTAACAGAACAGAGAATGGAGAGTAGGTAGGAGCATAAAGCACGTAAAAGAAGGAAGGAGAATGAGGTATTACAAAGAAAATGGAAAGGCTTTGCTGAAACTGAAGATAGTGACATTCAAAAATAAAGTCCACCTGTGTAAGTGGAGTGACCACAGATGGAGTAAGGAATGGGATGACTTGAGTACATACCCTGAGTTTCGTATTAAATAATTTTGTAACTCTGGGCACACTGCCTGACTTCTCTGGGCCTCAGTTTCCTCATCTACTAAACAATTGGGTTAACAAGATAGTAACTCATATCCCTGTCACTCCACTCTCCTCTGATTTGACCTTGTACTCATAACCATGGATAAAAACCTTAATAACATTGAATACCTTGGCTTTATTCTTGGTTTTCTTGTCCAGGTGGAAGCGTGTCAGAGCTTGGGGAGCCATTACTGGCATTGAATTAAAGGATTCAAGAAAGACACTAGAGAGAAAAAATTAGTCTACACCTCCCAATTCACAAGCACCAAACTGGTCTCCCTGCCCCGACAAGTGGGTTAGGAAATCTTTAATTAGTGGCTTCATAATAGCCTCACAAGAAGCCCAAGAAATGTTTGATTCATTGAGCCAATGCAAACTTCTGTTGAATCACACCTTATTCCTGACTCAATCTCTTTTACTGTTGCTAAAATACATGGAGTAAATACACAGGGTTGATGCTGTAAGACTATGGAGGCTGGGGTGTAGGTAAAGACAAGAAGGCTGCAGTTCCTCTTTTGTTGGGTTCCCTTCGCCCAGACTTGCTGGTATCAGGTGATACCAGATACAGGAATCAGAAAGTGAATGCTGCCCATTTGGAAGGAGGTTCATTAGCAATGAAACAGAATGCATGTTTCCTCATGCTAAGCACAGAGCACCCAGAGTGAGAATTCTTGATGTGGGGGATTTAAGTCATGAGCCTCTGCCATGGTTCCATGTCTGTTGACCCAGTCAGCCCAGGGCTTTGTCAAACATAGGAAGAAGCAACTCCTCCTCCTTCATGTGTGAAATCTCCCAGAAGCCACATTTGGGGCAACCACCTAACTGATGTCTGCTTGACACAACTGCTTCATCGAAATACACATACAATATTGCACACTTATTTCTAGGATTTAACTTACGCTGTTGCAGCCTGAGCCCCAAATGCGATTTGAAAGTTTCTCATGCCCAGAAAAGAATTATGGGGCAGGGGTGATAGGGTAACTGCCGCCAAGACGCTTGGGTTACGGGCGTGCACAGCCAGGTCTGAAATCCCAGAGCTGACTGGCTGTGGGTTATGTTATATTGCGTGAAGAAGTGTGGTAGCAGCAGCTGGGGAGTCATAGCTCAGAAGGGTGTGGGCATTTGGGAAGGAGCCCTTCCTGTTAGGTTGGGCCTCATGCCCGTGACCTACGTACACTAAGCAGCTCTTAATGCGTGTACGTTCACCGAAGCACGTGTGGACGGTGCTGGGGAAATTCCAACCACGTGCTGTTTCTGCTGGACTGTGTCCTATCTTTTCCTCAATGGAGACCCACTCTGTCAATGGATACTTTAAATAATTGCTGGTACAAATATTTGCCTTCTTTTGTCCCACCTCCCTTCTAGTCTTCCTCTTTGACATCTGGGAAACTGCTTTCAACTTTGAAATGTGCATTTGTACAATATTGCCATTTACATCTTATTCTCACCCACTGTATTATTTTTCTCTCCAAATATATATAGATTGTTGCTTCCTTCTTTCTCCTTTGCCACATCCTCTCTTCCCCAAAGTTACAGGATTTGCAAAAACTCCTAATCTTGTTGAGCAGTTCTAGAGCTGGGAACAGTTTTCTTTGGGGAAGGCTCCATCTGCAAAAGCCTTATAGGGCTCCTGCATGCCAACTCTTCCCCAACTCCCATCACCCACATGACAAATACAAGATCTGAATCATGGCACACATGGGTCTCCCTGACTGGTCCTTGCCCACCTCCTCACATTCCTTATTCATTAGTTACAGTGCTACCCACAACCTGCCACTGTCCACCTAACTCTAGCATCAAACTACTATCTGTCTTCAAACAATCCCATTCGTTTCCCACAGCTGTGCCTTGACACACGCTGTTCTTGCGACCTGGCCCAGCCCATCTGCCCCGTCCACCTGAGAAAGCCCTCGTCATGCCTGAAGACTCAGCTCAAGGTCTCCTCCTCTCTGAAGGCTTTACTAAACTCCCCAGAATGGGGAGGATCCAGGTATTGCAGAACCCAAAGGATGAATAATTGCAGGGTGGGAGACTCTTTAAAAACAAAGTAATATTAAAAAAAAAAACCACCAAATTAATATAAAATAAACATTCACTAAATTTAGTTAAAATACTTTACCTTTGCAACATTTAAAGAAAGATGACAGTAGGATCCCTCCAGAGCTTAGGGAGGGTTCTGTGCAAGAGAGAGACCCTGACTCTTAAGCATCATTAATCTTGCAGTAAATTCACCAGATAGGCTTGGCCACTTCCTTATTTTGTTTGTGATGTTCTTTGCGGTCACTTCAGTTATAGCATTTATCAAAGGGACAGTAGCTAATGACTTTAAGTTTTCCAGTACAAAAATGTGAGTTCTGACCCTACAGAAGCCCAATAACCAACAGATGGGTTTTAACACCAAGGATATATTAGTTGAAAGCATAAAAACGCAGGCAATCTAAGTAAATTAAACTGCTAGGTTTTGTTGTAAAGATACCACCTCCTGGATGTCAAGATGAAAGGAAGCATCACTATAATTGTCAGGAGAGGAACTTAGAAAAAAAATTCTGAAGTCTGGTAGCCCTGGTACCTTAACTTTGGAACTTGCTGACCTGCCATGCACCTGGCCTGCTGCCTCTGCGTCTGCGTCTGCGTCTGGAATTGCTGCAGTCCACCAGGGACTTTTCACAGGGTCTAAGCTCAGATCTCTGATGAGACTTGAATTGTCTTCATCCAGATAGTTGTAATCTTCCTCTCCTGCTCCCAACCTGGCTATAATGGGGCATGCAGGAGGATCAGTTATTTTGGAAAATTTTTCACCAATATCTGTTAAATCTGAACACATTCATTCATAAGCTAGGACCCAGCAATTTCACTCATAACGACATACCCAACAAGAATGTGTACCTCTGCTCAACAGAAGACTTGGACTAGAATGATCATAGTATTCTAGTGGCAGTAACTCCCAGATGAAAACCAAGTAAATACTCACCAACAGTTGGTACACAAATTGTGATGAAGTCATACAATGAAATGCTGGACAGTGAAGGGAACATGTATTCCACAAGAACGAACAGCAGTATGGGTGAGTCTCACACATATACTACTGAGTGCGGGAAGACAGACATAAAAGAATGCAGCCTGTGTGATTACATTTATGTAAAGTACAAAAACAGACAAAACTGAACTGTGGTGCTAAAAGTCATGATAGTGGTTAACCTTGTGGTGTGGATACTGACTGGAAATGAACATGAGGGAAGCTTCTGGGTACTGGTAAACACTGTATTTCTTCATCTGGGTGCTTATCGCAAGGTTGTGTTCAGCTTGTGAAAATCAATTAAGTGACACATCAGTGAATGCTTATCAGTAGGTAAATTACATTTGAATGGAAAAAACTTCATTTAAGTAACTATTCATTTCTCTGTAAAGTAGAACTAAACAGTAACAACTGGGTCCTCTAACCCAGAGCTGGGAGAAATTTTATTCCATCAAGGGTCACTAATCCAAAAAATAAAAATCATGAACCTCATAAGCAGAGGGCGAATTAACATGGAGGACATTAGTCTTTTTTTTTTTTTTTTTCTCAAAAGAAACATCCAAAATGGATAGAGCATTGCACTGTATTCACAAGACCTGGGTTTGATTCCCAGCTCCACCCATCATTAGCTGTATGGCAGACAGTAGCTAAGTTAATTCCACTTCTTCACAGATGAGGAGTCTTGGGTCTACAGAGATTAGTGATGACTTCTCTATTGCCTTAGACAAACACTCCAAGCACTGGATCAAACAGTCCAAATAAAGTTGCTTGTAAACCATACAGTGCTGTGGACCTATAAAGTATCAACTTTTTGAATTAAAAAGGAACACTAAAATAATACAGTGGGAAAAAAATTAATTTTAATGAAAAACTCAAGGATTGCTTTTAAGCCAAAGAATCTTGGGTCAGTTCTAAAGCGTAGTATGTTTTATTAAACCAGCAAATTATTTTCAAGCGATTCCTATTGCCAGTGTTTAAAGTTAGATCTAATCCTATGGATCCTGAACAAATGTAAACATTTAAAGTTTCTATTTCAGGAATTATTAATAAGCTAGACTGAGGCATTTGCCCTAAGTAAATTTTCCAGACAAATGAAACATTAGGCTGTTGAAATGAAAACTTCAAAATTTAACCATTTTTAATAGAAATGCTTTGAAGGTATTTTTTGAGAAACATAACACACAATTAGGAAAGCGCACACAGCATTAACATAGATCTTGATGGACAATCATAAAGCAAACATCGGCGCACCCAGCACCAGGTCAGTCAACAGGACGCTGCAGGCGTTACAGAAAATCACTCCTGCTAGCCTCCCAACCCTGATTCCCTTTTCTCTCCCCCAGAAAGTAGTCACTAATAAAGTTGTCTTAGTGACCACTTCTCTCTTCTCTAAAGTTTCAAAACCTAAGCAGGGCTTTCACACTTAATATGTTGTGGACTTTTTCCATGCTAATTCATTCATCACTCCTTCTAATGACTGTTTTTAAAAGAGGGGCACCTGAATATATTTTTCACAGGTCTGATTTTAAATATCTACTTGTCATCTGTATTAATGTGAATTATTTTACTGCACAATGTCTGTGATGTACCCAGGTGCCAGTCATTTGGATAAGCAAGGCCATTTGCCCCCAGTTAAATGGCCTTAGACCTCTGAGCTACTTCTGATTCATTCCTTTGTGCCCTCTGTTTGTAGAAATCTGTCGCCTGATGATATTTTGTAAATCTGCTTCTCACTTCTAGCACCTCTTCCTACATCAACAATTTCCTCCTAGGGCTGGTTTACCCTAGTGAATATCCTGGACAAAAGCGCAAACATCGTTTTCTTTTCAGCCTGTAGAGAAGAAATACCAGAACTGACTGTTAAGAATACAAATTCCTAAACCCATGAAACTGTGGATTCTGAAGGTGTGAGATCGGGGACCCCAGAATCCACAAATGCACCAGGTAATTATTTTGTTGCTCGTCCCACAAGCCGGTGTTTGGTAAACACTAGTCTATTGAGTTGGACAGCCCAGCTCCCAGGCACAAGTCTCACTCCTGCATCGTGTAAATTCATACACACGAAGTACGCACACACACGCACACCACATACTCAGACACATGCACAAGCGGTCACTCCCTCACGAAGGAAAAGAGCTCTATGGCAATCTAGGAATTAACAGGTAAAGTGTCTCTGTTCTAGCTCTAGTTTTCACACATGTTGGAATTTACATTGGGTGAAAAATCCTGGGAAGGCCAGAGGACAGTATTTTCCTGAAATTGTACGGACAGTTTTTGAATTCACATGCTCTCATCAGTTCACCAGTTTGTATTTTCTAAGTCTCTAAATATCTCTAAAGATTAGGAGGAATGAGAGAGAGAGAGAGAGAGAGAGAGAGAGAGAGAGAGAGAGAAAGGGTGGGGGGAGGAAGAGGAAGAAGGAAGGAAAGAAGGGAGGGAGGGAGGGGAAGAGAGGTGAGTGGAAGGATAGAGGTAAGGAAGGAGGAAGGGAAAGAGAAAAGAAAAGAAAAAGGAAACAGAATGCTGGCAATCTCAACGGAACCAGGTACTCCAAAATTCGGTTCCCAGCCCTTATCAGTAACTAGTCAATGAAGGGACAGTGGTGTGGGTTGTTACTTGTTTAATGAGTGAACAATCACGTATGGGAAATCTGTAATTCCAGGCACTGTGCAAGGTGCTGAGGACTATATGGTGAATGAGAGAGACACCGTCCTCGCCGTCATGCAGCTTAAAATCCAATGAGGGTGAAACACACTGAATAAGAACTCAGCTTCAAAACACAGCAAGCAAGACCCTCACTGTGCTTTGTCCTTCTCACATATCCTGTGGACCACAATATTTGGTTGTAAATGCAACATAAAAGGCAAAAGAAGAGAACCTTTAGAGGACTGTGTGCTGTAAGATAAAACATTGCAAACCATGTCCAAATGAGGAGTGGCTGAATGAACTTTAACAGTTTAGCCTGGAAAAGACAAACCTAAGGGGCGCTGTCCTCAAATATTTGAAGGAAAAATCTGTAGAAGCAGGATAGGACTCAATTTGTCCCATAACAGGCAGAACCAAGATGGACAGGAGAAACAGGCAAGGAAATAGAACACAACTCAACTCCAAAAAATTGCTTCTAACAACTGGAGTGGGCCTGTAATGAAATGACCGTTAACTGGAGGCTGAGGCCTTCTGTTAAAGGAAGATTTGCACTTAGGGGAAAATGAGACTCCATTTCCAACCATGTCTGAGGTTCTATGATTCCATAAAATAGAATGAATAAATGAATTAAAACTATTTTCACTTACAGAAAACTTTTGCCTCAAATTTTTTGAATTCAACAACAACAAAAAATCTTTTTATTCTGCTTAATTGTCATCAAGTCTTTTGAGTAAGATCACAGAAAATAGTTTTCTAGAACACAGTGGATTTACTTACAGAAGTTGTAAATTACAAACTGTGGGCCGAATTCTGGCTTGTAGATAGATTTTGCAGTGTTTAAAAGCTTAAATATAAATTTAAACTTAGGCAATGAAGCTCATTTTGCTACAAATCCCAACCTTCCCATTATACTTCATCTGTATACTCTCCACATTTATTTTATTTCCCCTGACAGTGACAGCAGTTGACTTTGTAATCTTGATTGAGAGTGAGATGATTTGGAAAAGAAAAATCAAAAATATAAGAGTGAATCATATAATAACTTTGGTAAAAGAGGCCGTTCTTTCTCGGAAATTCCAATGTGACAGCTTCTCATCTGACTGAAAATAGAACTGGTACATCCAGATGTGTCCTTGGGAAGCTCCACTGTGGAAGGAAATCACAGGTAATCCACAGTCAACTTCTGAGTGACAGTGAGACCAGGAGGAAAAGATTGCCACTGTAGGCTTAGAATCAAGAGAGGGTAATAAGAAATTTAGTAAGAGTGTATGTAGCTAACACATCTTTCAACTTCATTTTAAAACATTATTAGCCTTAATCCCTAATGCGTAGAAGATAAGTTTACCATCTGAATTGTTCGTCTGGTTTATATATTTTTTCTTACTGTCCCATTTCATTGAGCATTTATCCAGAATCTTTAATTTTTTTTCTTGAGGTAAACATAAAATAATACAAAATGAATAATTTTACAGTATACAGTTCAGTGACATTTAGTATTATACATTCACAATACTGTACAACCATTTAACTCCAAAGTATTTTCATCATTGCAAATAGATATCCCATACCCATTAAGTAGACACCATCCCTCTCCGTCAGGCTCCAGCAGCTAGAATCTGCTTTCTGTCTCTATGGGTTTACCTCTTCTGGATATTTCATTTAAAAGGAATGACAAAATATTTGACCTTTTGTGTCTGGCTTCTTCCCATAGCACGATGTTTTTGAAGCTCATCCATTCTGTAGCATGTATCAAACTTCCTTTCTTATGGCTGTATAATATTCCATGGCTTGATTATGTCATTATTTATCCATTCTTCAGTTGATAGACATTTGGATTGTTTCCTTTACTTGGCTATTGTGAGCAGCGCTGACATAAATATTTGTATACAAGTTTTTTTAAATACATGTTTTCAATTTGGGTGGCACATTCCTAGGAGTGGAATTGGTAGGCCATGGGGTAATTTTCTGTTTAACTTCTGAGGAACTTTTTGAAGAATTGTTTTCCAAAGTGGCTTAACCATTTGCTATTACCATCAGCAATGTACAAAGGTTGAAAATCTCTCATATCCTCACCAACTCTTATGATTTCTGGGTTTTTTTTCCTTTTTATTATTTTTTTTAATTCAAGACATTCCAATGCGTGTGAAGTGGTACCTCATTGTGTTTTGGACTTGCATTTCCCTACTTACTAATGATGTAAGCATCTTTTCATGTGCTTTCTTTGGAGAAATATCTGTTTGAGTCCTCTGCCCACTTCCTAATTGGTTTGTCTGTCTTGTCATTGTTGAACTGTAAGATTTCTTTACATATCTTGGGTACTAGTCTCTCATGAGACATAAACTTTGGAAATATTCTCTTCCATTCTAAAACTCATTATATTTTCTTGATAGTGCTCTTTGATTCTCAAAAGTTCTTCATTTTAATGAAGTTCTGTTTATCTGTTTTTTTTCTTTTGATGCTCGTGCTTTTGGTGTCATATTTAAGAATCCACTGCCAAACCCAAGGTCATAAAGATTTATCGTCATGCTTTCTTCTAAGAGTTTTATAGTTTTAGTTCTCACATTTAGAGTTTTTCTTTTTTCTTTTTAACTTATTTTAAGTTTACTTTTGCATACAGTGTGAGGTAAGGGTCCACATTCTTTCGTGTATAGATATCCAGCTGTTCCAGCACCAGATGTTGAAAAGACTAGTCTTTCCAACATAGAATAATCATGAAATCCTTATCAAAAATAAATTGGTCATAGGTATATTGACTTATTTCTGAACTTAGAATTCTATTCCATTCATCTATATACCTATCCTTATGCTGGTGCAACAATGTAGTGACTATGGTAGCTTACCGTAAGTTTTGAAATCAGCAAGTATGAAGAGTCCACCTTGCTCTTCATGGCCTTGGATTAGGCAATAGTTTAAGATATGACACCAAAAGAAAGCAACAATAGCAGCATCAAAATTATATATACTAGAATCATCAAAATGAGAAACTTTAGTGCTTCAAAGGACAATATGAAGAAAGTGAGAAGACAGAGCACAGACTAGGAGAAAATATTTGTGAGTTACATACCTGGTTCTTGTGTCCAGAATATATAAAGAAATTTTATACCTCAATAATAAAAAGACACATAATCCCATTTCACAATTAGCAAAGGACCTAAAGAATCTGGATAGATATTTCTCCAAAGAAGATACACAGATGGTCAGTAAGCACCAGGAAAAGAAGTGCAATATTATTAGCCAACAGGGAGATGCATATCATAAACCACAGTTATATATGACTTCAAGCTCACTAAAACGATTAATAAAAAAAGAAAGATAATATCAAGTGTGAGGGAGGATGTAGCAAAATTGGAATCCTCAAACACTACTAGTGACACCCAGCCACTGTAGGAAATAGGCTGGCAGTTCCTCAAATGGTTAAACATTGAATTACTATATAACCCAGCAATTCTACTCCTATGTATATACCCAAGAAAAATAAAAATCTGTGCCCACATAGTAACATTTCCTAAATGTTCACAGCAGCATTATTTATAATAGTTAAAAAGTGGAGACAACCCAATGTTCATCACCTGATGAAAAGATAAATAAAAAGGTGGCATATCCACACAATGAAATATTATTTGGCAATGAAACAAACAAAAAAGGAAACACTGATGCATGCTGCAAAGTGTAAGAATATTAAAAACATTACACTAAATAAAAAAGCCAGGCACAAGGAAACACATATTACATGATCCCATTCATATGAAATGTTCAGAATAGGCAAATTTATAGGGACAGGAAGTAAGTTAATGGTTGCTTACGGCTGGGAGATGGGGAGATTGGTAAGTGATGGTTAATGGGAGTGGGGTTTCTTTATGGATTAATAAAAATGTTCTAAAATTGACTGTGGTCATAGATGCAAAATTCTGTGAATATACTAAAAGCCAATGAATTGCACATGTTATATGGGTAAATTGTATGGTATAAGCATTATAATTCAATAAAGCCTTTTACAAGTAAGTAGAAGTTGTGGTTCTCAGCAAAGCTATTTTAAAATATACAACAAACATTGTAAAAATTACATGGAAAGGCAAAGGAACTAAAAAGATTTATAAAGAAGTTTAGAATGGGAGAAGTCACTCTATGTGTTGTCAAGACCATTTATAGTGATAGTAATCCATACAGAAAGGTACTGGCAGAGGAAAAGATGTACAGATCAATGGAACACAATAGAGAACCTAGATGGATCAATACAGATATATGCAACTGATTTTTGACAAAGATGCAAAAGTAACTCAATAGAGAAAGGATAGTCTTCTCAACAAATGATGCAGGAACAGTTGGACATCCATAGGCAAAAAAAAAAAAGTCAACCTTCATTCTGCATCCAAAAATTGATTCAAAATAATGCATAACATTATAAAACTTTAGAAGAATACACAGGAGGACATTCAGGACCCAGGATAGGTGAAGAGTTATTAGACACAACAGCAAAAGGACAAAAGAAAAGAAAATAAATAAAAATTGGACATCATCAGAACTAAAAAACTTGCACTGTGGAAGACTATGTTAAGAGAATGAAAATGTAAGCTACAGGTGGGTAGTAAATATTTTAAATAACAAAGGCCTTATACCAAGAATACCTAGAATAAACAGAGAACTCTCAAACTCAACAATAAAAAATAGACAATTCAATTAAAATATGGGCAAAAGACATGAACAGACACTTCATCAAAGAGTGATATGGGGGGAGTATAGCTCAGTGGTAGAGCACATGCTTAGCATGCACAAGGTCCTAGGTTCAATCCCCAGTGCCTCCATTAAAAAAAAAGTCAAAAACAAAAACAAAGAAGTGATATGGATAGCAAGTAATCATGTGAAAAGATGTTCAATGTCATTAGCCATGAAGGAAATGCAAATTAAGACCATAATAAGATACCATTACATATGCATGAGAACATTTTAAATTGTTTTAAGAATAATGACAATACCAAATGTGAGGATGTGAAGAAAACAAATTTTCATACACTCCTGGTGGGACTCTAAAATGGGACAGACACTCTCAAAATAGTTTGCTAGTTTCTTACAAAACTAAAAATGCACTTACTATATGACCCAGCAATCATACTCTTGAGTATTTATCCCAGAGAAATGAAAAATTAGGTCCACATAAAAACCTGGACACAAATGTTCTCAGTAGTTTTATTCATATTAGCAAAATACTAGAAACAACCTAAAGGTACTTTAATGGGCAAATGGCAGAACAAACTCTGGTATCCCTACAATACAAGAGTACTTAATGATAAAAAGGAATAAACTATTGATGCATTCAACAACTGAAATGAACTTCAAGGGCACTATGCAAAATTTGAAAAAAAAATTCAATCTCCAAAAGTTATGTGTTGTACGATTCTGCTTATTTAACATTCTCAAAATGGAGGGGGGAAGAAAGAAAAAAAACTGTAGAGATGGATAACAGGTTAGCGGTTGCCAAGGGGCAGGGACTAGGAGAGATGGGGCGAGGATGGGGAGGGTGTATATGCAAAGAGGTAACACAGGGTTTTCCTTTACGTTAAAGAAAATTTTGCATCTGGATTATGCTGGTATTTGTAAGAATCTACACATCAGATAAAATCACATATAACTACACATACAAACACACATGCAAATAAATGAAAGTTTAAAAATGGGGAAAACTGAGTAAGGCCTGTAGTCTAGGTAGCAATAATGTACCAACATCAATTTCCTCATTTTCACACTGTTCTACATTGTTCTACAGGATGCCGTTGGGGGAAGGTGGATGAAGGGTACATAGGATTCTACACCATTTTTTTTTTTTTTGCAACTTCATGTGAGTGGATAATTATTTTTAAAATATAAAGTTAAAAACTAGAAAGTGTAATATCAAAATCTACAAATATTTTATGTACAATTAGAATAGCAAAATGAAGCTTATTTTGAATAAAAAAAATTATAGCATGGAGGTATATATTTTCTTCACTGTCTACTTTTTCATACCAACCTGCTATCTATTAAATTTCTCTTTTCTCTGCAAGAACAAAGAGACTTTAGAAAAATGTTTGAGACTTGGGAAAACTACCATGTAAATCAATATAAGTGTCTATGACAATATTAGACTTTTGGCATGTGATTTGTCTGCATGTTGTTTAAAATCACTTGGAAAGTTTTAATTAGAAAATTTAATGAATGAAGTAAAAACAGTACCTTATTTTTGCTTTTATTAAATTGCAGAATTGAAAACAATGCTTCCAAACCACAAAATGTATTCTTACTTCCTTCCCCCTGGGTATGTAATCCAAGGGGAAGCTGAACAAATTAAACAATGAGAACTCCAGGGGTGTACAGGGTTTAATTCTGAAATTTTATAATTGTATTTTGGAATATTTTGACTTGTAGCAAATCTTCGATGGAGCAGAGCTCTTGTTATGATTACGTAGTCTATATTCTCACATCAGAATGAAATGTAAGTGAGATAGTCTACATTTTGCAATATCAAGTTTTGGCAAGGTAATTAACAAAATAAGTACAGTTTATTTGATAATATTTTAAATATATTTTTATTAAATCAAGATGCACAGATTGGAGGCCGAAGACAAAATCTATTTTTGTTGATTTATTTATGCATTTCAGCATAAGAATTATAATTTAAAATGTTTTTATTTCGCAAAATTTTCTCTGGACTTCCCTGTAGAGAAAACTTTTTCTTCAATTAAAAACATTTTAACCTACAAAGTCAACGAAAGTATCAAAAATTTCAAAGTTACTAACCATAAAATGCTCCTTTGAAGATTTCAAGTTATTTAAAAATAAAAATATGGCCATATTAAAAACAAAAACTAAAACACAGAAATTATGTGGAATATTTCCATGGAAGATATTTATCCTGTAGTACGATTGAGAGTATTTTGATTAAAATATATGTTTCCTTCTCTGTTATAAGCCTACTTAAAATGTATACTAAGAAAAATAACAAATAAAACAAAACAAACAATGAGCAAAAAAAAAAAAATGTTAAGCAGCCAAGAAACATTCCAAAGACAAAGAAGTTATCAAGGATTTGGTACTGCAACAGCTCTGATATCTAGAATAGAATAAATCACCCTAAAACAAACAAACAAACAAAACAGCAAACAACTTGAAACATACAATTATCCTCCTCAAAAACAGAAATGTGAAAAAATCAAGTAACTCATATTTTCCCTGTGGGATTAGCTGACATCCCATAAAGCTTTAACGGTGTGTGTGTGTGTTTCTTAATACAGAGCAGACTTATGCCATAAGAGAAGAAAAACAACAACAACAACAAAAAAAAACCCAAAGAAATGGGTGAATTTTATTTTTGGCTTTTTTTTACTTTTTCCAAAAAGCCTCTAGCTTAAGTCTATTTAGCCCTCATCATTACTTGTGCAGCTCTGGATAAGTTACCCAACCTGGAACTTGGCTGCCTCATTTGTAAAATTAAGAAAATGGTGGTGATGATGATTATGATACCACCCACCCATCTCTGGAAGCTACTGGATAGCTGTTCAACAAATCCATTTCCCTTAACTTAGTCACACAGGAAGGAGGAACTTACAGGACTCAGGAAGACCACTCTTGTAGTCAGCTGGGGCCACGTGACTGCATTCCGGCAAGTGGAAAGTGGGCCGAATTGATCTGTGCCAATTTTAGACCTGGCCATGAAAACCTCCTGTGCAATTCTTTCTCTTTCTCCTCCCTGTTTGCTGACTGGATGTCAAGACTCAAGACAACTTTGGGGATCACTGGTTGAAAAACTCACCAGCCTCCATGAGCTTGAGTCCCAGAAAGACTGTGTGGAACACAACCTCTCACTGATGATTTTATGTTCATGAGAAAATAAATTTCTCTTGGGTTAAAAAAATGCTACTTTGAAGAAGGCTTCAAGCTACTTAAAAATAATAATATGGCCATGTTAATGATATATTCTTTAGGGAAAATATGTGATAGGGTTATACTGGACATATAATTGACTAAGAAACTGATTATAAAATATGTGAACAAATATGAAGAATTATTTTGCATGTTATATTTAATATCATATAGTCAATATACATTTAAAAATTTGTTTTATATTAACTGATCTGTGCTGTTTTTTACTTTAAGAATATTGTACTTGAAAATTGTCTTAATAGAACTGTTTTCATCTAGTCAATTAGTTAAAATTTCAAAATCATATAATTAAGATGATTCTTGTTGCTTATTTTACTCTCGGGTATATGTCAATTTGGACAAGAAATTTTATGGTCATGTTAACGAAAATGTATTTTTTAGGAGAAATTATCAGCAGTTTATGAACTTAGAGCCCTCACATACTAAATTTCTCAGAAGATTCTTTGAGGCTTGGAGATATAGCTAATATTCTCTGACAGAGGCAAGGCAATGGGATAGGGTCAGTTCAGCCAAGAGTATGACACAGGCTTTGCTTGGGAAGCAACTCTAAAAGTCAATATTGGCCACAAAAGAAAAAAAGAGAAAAGAAAAGCCACATTTTTGGAGTTAAGTCATTTTGATTCTTTCCTAACAATGGCAGTCATTTGCCCATGACCTTAGGTACATCACTGAGTTTCTTTATATACAGAGTGAGGATGGAAACAATAACTATGTCTCAAGGCTGCTATGAAAGAGCAGGTGTGAACGTTCTTAGTAAACTGGAAAATGATGGACAAAACCTGACTCAAGACAATCAACATTAGTAGCAGATCTTCAAGAATCAAATAAGGAAGAGCTTTTGGAACAGCCTTTGGCTACCAGGGGAGGATCAGACAAAGAACAGAGGAGTAGGCAGGGTGACTGCCCAGGAGTCAGTCAATTCTTCTAACTAGACCTTTGGTTTGGTATCTGACCATCATGGCAGTACTGGTCATTTTGTGCTTGGCCAAGAGTTAGAAGACACAGGAACTTTCTGCATTCATTCACGCATAAATTTTGGGGTCTTCCTTGTCCACCTCTCCCCCCTCTTCAGCTCAGCTGCCCCTCAGCTCTAAACTATGAGCTACAGAAACCTATGCAATAGATATGTTACTAAAACACATGTGGGTGACACCATCTTCCTCCTCCCTGCTCCATGACATCTGTCTTCCCTAAGGTGGCTGACGTGGACGGAACCCACAACACAGACCCGCAGCCATGATTCAGGCCATGTGCTGACTGGCTTGGCTGTATTCTGGTGAACGATGCCTCCCACCTGGGTGCCTTGTGCCCCGGGCTGCCACAGTCATTCTTGTGAGATCTGTAACTTGAGCCATGTTTGTTCCCTGGATTAAACTGCAGACAAATGATGCTAAATCTCCACTGGTTAAACAGAATCATGTTCTAGTGTTGAATTCTTTTTGTTTCAAAGTCTTTGATTTTAAAACTGGTTACATTTTGCTGTTAGACTTCTACCCTTACTCTTCAATTCCACATACTCCTATCACTACCCCGACCCCAGAACTCTGTCTCTTTGGGGTCCCAGATCAGCTTGCCTTCCCTGTGTAGTGTCATTCTTTCATGATTCTCTTAACAGATGAAGCAGCCCTTGCGGTGGAATTCAGCCTTCCCCAAAAGCTCACTTTAGAATCAATTTCCAGAACAGTCTGCTAAAGACTCATAAATAACTATGAGCCTGAGAAAGACTCAACATTCTCAATTTTCATGGCAGACAAACTCATCACCTATAGTGGCTTGAGCACAGCTTATATCAGAAAGAAAAGGATGGAGAAACACCACCGTCAGGGTGCTTTATTCACTAATCCAGAGAACTGAAACAATCAACAAGACACTAGAGAGCAGGGGCTTCGGAGTCCAAGAGACTCAGTTCTAATCTTTTCTAAACTCCACTGTCTTGTGTCACTTTGCACAAGTCACCTAGATCTCAGCTTCTTACCTGCCAAAGGAGAAGGATATTTACAGCTGCCTCATGAGGCTGACGTGAGGCTCAACTGAGTTAAGGCGTGTACAGCACCTAACACAGAGCCTATACAGAGCAGGCACTCAGTCAAGGCAAGTGCTCAATAATTATTAATATTACAAAGTATATCATCCACTCCAATGCAGCATTATAAATTATATAACTTCCTGAGGCCCCTGAGAAAGTAAATGAGTTGCCTAAGATCATGCATCAAATTCTGAATTAATGGCAGAGCACGAACTTCCACTGAGCACTCATTCCATTCAGCATTTGCTGCACATCTACTTTGTGCTGGGTCCCGAGCTAAGTGCTGGAGGCACAAGGATGAATGAGACAAGGTCAATGGCCTCAGTGGGCTCACACATTATTTATTCGAGGACAGGAAGTGTGTGTGTAAACAGTTAAAATTTGGTAAGGGAAGTAAAAGAAGTCCACTCAAAGAACAGAATTAGCTGCAGTAATTCTTTCTCAGATAAAGTGAGTCGTACAATCTAGTTGATAAGAAACTTCGTTCTGAAGGCTGCCAAAAGGCAAAGGAGAGAGAGTAGCATTCTTGGAAGAACAAAGAGTGTACCAAAGATATGCAGAACGCACGGAGGTCTGAAACTGCATGGGCCACATGACAAAGGTTTTTAAACCTCGTTAGTTAAACTTGCTGAGGTACGAAGTACGCGGAGGGATTGGAGGCAGCAACCTGCTGAAATGCTCGTCTTTCTCACCCTTGTGTCACTCTGACAGGCTCTGTGGGAACTGAGACCAACCCAGAAGTGACAGAAAAGTGGGAGGACACAATTACAACGGGTAATAGGTACTTCAAGGAAGGAGCAAGGGTCATGATTTAAGATTTTTCTACTTAACTAACAGTAATTTATCCCTAAAATCAGCAAGAGAGGCTGCAGTTGAAAGTTAAAACCAACTCAAGTCACTGGTGATACAGAGCTGAACCTTGGAACCCCCTGGAGCTTTGGGTGACATGACCGGGGCCACTGCCTCATGCCCCTGGAGCACAACCACACCCTGTGAGCCCCTCTGTGATCTTGCTGAGCCTCACTCTCCAGCATCAGCATCTCTTTTTCTCTTCTTTTCTCTGTGCTTATCCAGCCCGTCTCTTATCAGTTCCATGAACAGACCATCTCTTCCTTGCTTCAAGGCATTTGTCTTTGCTTGTCCTTTGGCCTGGAATGCTCATAGCTCAATGCTTTGCACGGCTTCCTCCTTCCCATCCTTAAGGTCTCAGGTCTCAATGTCACCAGCTCAGAGAGTTCATCTTTAACCAAATTACAAAGGACGCCACTTCCCTACACATGTATTTTCTATCATGTCACCATACATTCTTCCTTTCATCAAATTTATCAAACTCTTCTGTATCCCCAACACATGGCCTACTGCCTGGCATACAGAGTATTCAAGATATAGTTTTTGAATGAAAGAAAGATAGGATTTGGGGATAGTGTTTAGCGGGGCAAAGATAGGGGTAGGGGGATTTGCATCTCCACAACCTGGTACCAAAGGCAACTCTCGGAGTCATACAGAACTAGGCTCGAATCCTACTTCTTCCATATATTACCTGTTTGAAGGCAAAGTATTTATATTTTCCATACTTATCTCAGATTCCCCATCTCTAAAAGAGAGGTAATGATACGCACAGAAGGTTTGTAGATTGACAAGAGATTGTTTAAATCATTTAAAAGCATATAGATTGGTACATGATCATTTCCTTTAAATCTTCAATCTTAAATCAGTCTTTCAGAGCTCAGTTTTAAACCTCAGGATATGGCTTATAATAAGGCTAACTCTACAGGGAGGGAACCATGAGGCAAGCGTCTCCCAAAGGACAATTGGAACATGGGGGCAGAGCATGAGAGCATCATTTCATTTAGGGCCAGCTCTGTGAATCGTTTACCAACTTATCTGGAACAGGTAAGTGTATTCCTGGGGAAACAGTTGATATGTTAGGGATGATGGTTTTCATGGAGTGATCTGCAGGTTATAACAATCTGTGATTCTAACCAAGGCAGTATTTAAGCAGATCAAAGAAACCAAGCATTTCTTTTGCAGTGCCGCTTCCCGACTTGTTAAACATTGCAATTAGTCTGCTTACTCAGTCCACCCCAACTTTATTTGCTGATTGTAAAATAACACTCCTTGGTAACTGAGCAGGTGCTACTTGATGCCATAGATGCATGTTAGGAAGCAGCATCTATCCCTGCAGTAGCATCCCCATTAATCATCTGGACAAGACAAGGAGACCAGATGCATTCTTTCCTGTTAACAAGCAAAGAGAAAAGGGGTTATGGGCTATCTGTAACCAGGGCGAGGCGACTGGAGCTGTGAGCAACTCACGGTGGGTTGTTTTACCTTTCATAGGACTCCTCCTGCCCGTCAACACACACACACCCCCTCTCTGAAAAGTTTCCATTCACTTATAACACTGCCCACATTGTTCCCACTTGACCAACTTTGACAACTACCGCTAATTTCTGAGAGATTTTCTTCCCTTCTAGTGCCTTCTATGGTCACCTGGAATGAAGATAACAAATGATCCTTCCCTCTTTTTCTCCCTTGGCCCCAAGCTCTACTGCCTACACCCAAAATAAATTGTTATGGTCATGAAAATTTTTTTTATTAAACAAACAAAAAATGACAAAAAAGACACAAAAAAACCAAACCCAAAAAAGTGCCATGACCACAGAACTGTGACTAATATTGGAATTTAGCAAGAAGTCAGCTCTGGTTTCATGAGACTACACTAAGAGTTTGGGAACATTTTGCTACTAAAGCTCATGATGAATGACTTTAGGAAGAAAGGGCTGCAATTTCTAATGTCATCTTCTTTTTCAGTGTCAGTTTCAAGCCATTGGTAATGAGGAGTGACATGTAGGCATGTAGTAAACTGTCTCCTTGACAGACAAAGATAAGCTACTAGCCTATCAGTCCTGACATCAGAAAGCTGCTGATTTGTAACTCAAATTTGATTCAGAGAGGTGGAGTGATCAGGAGAGAATAATAAATCATCCCACTTTCTCTATGTTTATATTAATTCATCAACTCCCCAAGAGGCTAACCAAAGTACATCTAGCAATAAAAAGAAACACAATCCTGTGTGTTTGAGCCAATTCACTTTTGGTAATTATTTTTCATATAATTTCAAGCTTTCAGAAAAGTTGCAAGGATGACACAAATAATTTCCATATATCCTTTTCCCAGATTCAACAATTATTTACATTTTCTTCAATTTGCTTGCTTGTACTATGTACATGTACCTCTGTGCATGCGCAGGTGACTATATGTAATGTCTTAAGCCATTTGAAAGAAAGTTGCGTATTTTTATCCCAAATACGTCGGTATATATTTCCTAAGAATATGACTTATTCAACTACGACACAATTATCGAAATCAGGTAATTTAGCTTTGTTATATTACTATTATCTAATCCACAGATCATATTCATAGTTTGCAACTGTTCCAATAATATCCTTTAGATCTTTTTTCCTCTGTCCAATATCCAATATAGGATCATTCATTGCATTTAGCTGTCCTGTTACTTTAGTTTCTTTTAATTTTAGAAAAATTAAGTGCAATTTTTATATTAAGTGAAATAATACGTTAAGCATGGGATGAATATTATAAACCCTAGAGCAAAATATATAGATAACAAGACAACAAAGGAAATAGAATTATAAAAATATACAGTTTATCCAAAAAAAGGGGGAAAAGCTACGAAAAGCAGATGGTACAAATAGGAGTGGCAAGATGGTAGATTTCAACATAATTATATTCAAAATCACATTAAAAGTAAGTGTTCTACAAAAAGCACAGACTCCCAGATTGATTTTAAAAAAAGACCTAGTTTTAAGCCATCTACATTAAACTCATTTGAATAGAAAGACAGACAAATATCAATGGTAAAATAATGGAAAGAGATATACCATATAACCACAAATCAAAAGAAAGATGAAGTGGCTATATTAATATCAAATGGATTTTAAAGCAAATAATATTACCAGGAATAGAGAAGATAATGACTAGGATGTCACTTTAACAAGGGGACATAATAATCTTAAAAGTGTATGTATTTAGTAACACAATTTTAAAATACAGTAAACCAATAACTAGTAGAACTGAAAGGTAAAAGAGACAAAAAAGTTTATCGTTGGAAAATTCAACACTTCTGAATTAATAATTGATAGAAAAAGTAGACAGAATATCAGTATGGATGTAAAAAACTTGAACAACACAATCAACTTGATGTTTACTGAACAACGTATGTAATAGACATTATTTTCAAGTGCACACAGAACATTTGCCAAAATAGATCATGTTCTGGGCCATAAAACAAGCATCAGTAATTTTAAAAGGAAAATACAAAGTGTATTGTCTGATCAAAACATAATTAAAAGTCAATAATAGACATGTACATAGAAAACCCTCAAATATTTGAAAATTAAGTGACACATTTCAAAATAATCCATGGCTAAATGAAAAAATTAAAAGGAAATTATACAATATTTGAACTTAATAAAAATGCACACACAACATACCAAAATTTGTAGGATGCAGCTAAGGCAGTGTCTATAAGAAATTTTATAGTATCAAATGACTACATTAGAAAAGAATATTGCAAGTCAATTATTTAACATTTTTACATTAAGATAAAGTTGAACAAATTAAACCAAAGCAAGCAGAAAGAATAAAATTTTTTTTAAAAGGGGACAGGAATCAATGAAACATACAACAAAATGAATAAATAACACAAATAAATCAAAAAGCTAGTTCTAAAGATCAATGAGCTGGACAAACCTCCAGCAAGCTGATAAGGAAAGAAGATGCAAATTACAAATATCAGGAACAAGAGGAAGGACATCACTAGAGATTCTGCATACCTTAAAATTTTAATAAGGGGAAACTATAAAGAAATTTTATGGAAAGAAATCCAACAACCTGATGAAATTAACAAATTCCTTGAAAGATACAAACTACTGAACACAAAATGAGTAGGTAATTTGAAAAGCCTTGTATCTATTTTTAAAAATTGAACTCATAATTTTAACCTTCCCAAGACCAAATTCTTCACACAGATGACTACTAGAAAATTCTTTTAAACATTTAAATAGGAAATAATGCAAATTCTATTCAAACTCTTCCAGAAAATACAATAGGAGGAAACGCTTTCCAACTCATTGATGAGATCAGCATTGCTTGATACTGAAACCAAATAAGTTACAAGAAAACAACAGAACAATATCCCTCAAGAATATATATGTAAAAATCTTTAACAAAATTTAGCAAGTTGAACCCATCTCAGTAATTCAACATGGGTTTAACATTTGAAAATCATAAATGTAATTCCTCACGTAAAGTCTTGAAATTAAAATACATGTGAACAGCCCAATAGTCGTAAAATAAATTTGACAACATTTAACATTTATTCATAATAAAAAATTTCCAGCAAAATAGATATAAAGGAGAACTTTCTCAATCTAATAAAGGACGTCTACAGATAATCTATAGTTAATATTACATTTAATGGGAAAGATTAAATGCTTTCCCTCTCAGATGAAGAACAAGGCAAGCTCTGCTCTAATTCTTTCCATTCAACATTATGCTGTAAATCATGGCCAGAGCAATGAAGCAAGATAATAATGAATGAATGAATGAATGAATGAATGAATGACATAGGTATTGGAAAGAAAGAATTTAAATTGTCCTCTTCACAGAGCACAAGTTTATCTATGTAAAAAATCCTCAGGAATTTACAAAAAGGTTCCTAGAAATAATATGTGAGTTTAGCGAGATTACAGTATACTAGGTCACTATATAAACATCAATTATATTTTTACAGATTAGCCACAGATGATCAGAATTTGAAAATTTAAAAATACCATTTATATTAGCATCAAACATGAAATAAAGAGAAATATATTTAACACAATATGTGTAAGTCACATTCACTGATAACTGCAGGATATTGATGAGACAATTTAAGGAGCACAAAACAAATGCAGAGCTATATATCATTTTCATGATCAGAAGATTTTTATTGTCAGAATGCCTGTTATCTCCAAATTGATCTATAGATTCAATGCATTTGCAAACAAAATCTCAACTGACTTCTTTGTAAAAATTGGCTAGCTAAAGCTAAAATTCAAATATAAACCCAAGGGATCTAGAATAGACAAACTAATTTTGAAAATGAAGAACAAAATGGAAAGACTCACACTATGTGATTTTAATACCTACTCTAAATCTACATTAAGTAAGACAACTTGGTATTAGAATAATGACATACAGACCAATGAAACAGAAAGTCCAGAAATAAATCCATGAATATATTGATAATTGATATTTGATAAATGTGTCAAAATAAGCCAATTGGGAAAGGATTTTTTTTTTAACAAACTGCATTGGAATGACTGTGTCTCCATATTTACAAAATTAACACTAACCTTCATCTCATATAAGAGCTTAAAATGAATCACTGACCCAAATAAAAGAGCTAAAACTGTAAAACTTCTAGAAGAAAACAATGTGAAACTTTGGGTTAAGTAAAGATTTCTTAAGTAGGACACAAAAAGGATGAAGTATAAAAGTTAATGAATTATATTTAATCAAAATTTAAAAGTTTACTTTTCAATAGATAATTATTAAGAAAATTAAAGGTCAAACCAGATAGATACTAAAGAAAATATGTGGGTCAAATAGTAAACATACAAAATTATGCTCAAAATCATTAGTCATTAGGGAAAGGCAAATAAAAAACAGAAGGAAAACTTTTTTCTTTTGTATAGCACAGGGAACTATGTTCGATATCTTATAATAACCTTTAACGGAAAAAATATGAAAATGAATATATGTATGTATAATGCACGACCAGGACATTGTGCTGTACACCAGAGATTGACACATTGTAATTGACTGTACTTCAGTAAAACTGGTTTCCACAGAACAAACCAACCAACCAACCAGAATGAGATAAAACACACATTCATTTGAAGTGGCTAAAATTAAAGAGATCGACAATCTATCAAGTGTTGAGAGGGAAGTGGAGCAACTGAAAACATTCCACACTACTGATGAGAATGAATAAGAGGACAAGCATTTTGGAAAGTAGTTTGACAGTTTCTTATACATTTAAGCATACACTTACCATAAGACATAGCAATTCCACATCTAGATATCTACTCAAAGAGAAATATAAATACGTGTTCACACAAAGGTTTATAGATGAAAGTGCACAGATTTTAGTCCCAACATCCCCAAACTGGAACAAACCCAAATGTCCATCAGCTTGCTAATGGATAAACAAACTGTGGTATAGATAATCATCAGTAAAAAGATACTAACTAATGATACTCTCAGCAATATGATGAATCTCAAAAATACAATGCCAAGTTGAAAAGACTCTAAACACAAAAGAGTGCATGGTAGATTATTCCATTAATTTAAAATTTTAGAAAAGGCAAAACAATAGGGAATGGAAAGGAAATAATTATTGATTGCCAGAGACCAGGAGTTAGTAGAAGGGTGTTGACTACACAGTGGGTGCCAGGAATGATGAAAGTACTCTGTAATGTCAAGTGGGGATGGCTCCAAGACTTTTTACATTTCTCAAAACTCACTGAATTGTATACTTTAAATCGATGAATTTTATTATAGGTAAATAACACCTCAAGAAAGCTAACAAAAATAATTCTTTATCCATAAATCCTAGAATCCGTGTGTGTGTGTGTGTGTGTGTGTGTGTGTGTAAAATAGTCAAACTGAATACTAGTGGTAAAAAGACAGAGGATATGTGAAATAATATTGCCAGATGTTTAGATCCTGCTGTAAATTCAAAACTATTTTTAAGTGTTGCCCATTAGAATATCTGAGATCACTATGCAGTTAAAAATACAATTCAGAACTGCATCTCACAGGCAGAAGTAATTCTAAAATTTTTAAATTGTATAAAGCTGTTTGAGACACTATAAAAATGAAGAGTGAAGGAGAACGGAATTAGCATTCTGAGTTAGAACTATGTGTTAAGTTCTTTCAATGTGTTTATTACCTCACTTAATCCTCAAAAGAACTGAAAGTTAGACTGGGCTACCACTTCGGGATATCAAGCAGCTAGAGTTGCGGAAGTGATTCAAGTTCAAGTCTACCTGACTCCAAAGCTTTACAGCTGGCCCTTATTTTCCATATGCAGGAAGATGGATATTTACTACAAGGTTATAGAGGATCTGACAGACGTATCTACATTTAGAAATTTTCTGAATATCCTCAAGTAAAGATTAAGTTTTTGAGTATTTTATTTACCACGTGTTGTGCAAGGCACTTTGTCATATCTCATTTAAGCCTTTTAACAATCCAATGGGCTAAGCACTATAATTAGAGCCATTTTTGTAGATGAAGAAAGTGAGATACATGTGGTTTTTATCTGACACCAAACTCTGCATTCTTTCTGCACCAATGACTGCTCACTTTCATAAATGACTTGCAGTAGATTTAGGGTCTATGATTTTCCATTAGAACCAGTAACCACATTTCCTGATTCCAAGTCAAATATTTAAAAGTCATGTGTACACCCGACATGCTATTCCTTCACATTGAGCCTATTCGGCATAGTTCACTTCCCCTTGCCATGTTCCCAACCTCCCCGCTTCGTCACTGTTGTGTCATCTCTCCCCTTCACTTATCTCCTGCCGTTACCATTCTCTTCCCTACACACAGGTCTTTCCTTTAGTGTAGAAACTCAAGGTTCTGCAAAGTATGGCTCTTGCCCATGTTTGTTTTGTAACCGGCTCTTCTTTCTTTTTTCTCCTTAATGTTTTCCATTGAACACTAACATTAGTTGATAATTCTATGCCACAGGCATAATTTCGTACCCCTCTGAATTTCCTTTCACTTGTTTCCTGGGTTTCTGCAGGTGGGTAATAGTGGTATTCCATTTTTCTTTTTAAGTCGTATGAGCTGCTTATATATTCTGGAGATCAAGCCTTTGTCGGTTTCATTTGCAAAAAATTTTTCCCATTCCGTAGGTTGTCTTTTTGTTTCACTTATGGTTTCCTTTGCTGTGCAGAAGCTTCTAAGTTTCATTAGGTCCCATTTGTTTATTCTTGCTTTTATTTCTATTGCTTGAGTAGACTGTTTTAGGAGAGCATTTTTGAGATGTATGTCAGATAATGTTTTGCCTATATTTTCTTCTACGAGGTTTATTTTATCTTGTCTTATGTTTAAGTCTTTGATCCATTTTGAGTTGATTTTTGTGTATGGTGTAAGGGAGTGTTCTAGCTTCACTGCTTTACTTGCTGCTGTCCAGTTTTCCCAACACCATTTGCTGAAGAGACTGTCTTTATTCCATTGTATATTCTTGTCTCTTTTGTCGAAGATGAGTTGACCGAAAGTTTGTGGGTTCATTTCTGGGCTCTCTATTCTGTTCCATTGGTCTATATGTCTGTTTTTGTACCAATACATGCTGTTCTGATTACTTGAGCTCTGTAGTATTGTCTGAAGTCTGGGAGAGTTATTCCTCCAGCCTCTTTCTTTCTCTTCAGTAATGCTTTGGCAATTCTAGGTCTTTGATGGTTCCATATGAATTTTATTATGATTTGTTCTAGTTCTGTGAAATATGTCCTGGGTAATTTGATAGGGATTGCATTAAATCTGTAGATTGCCTTGGGTAGAGTGACCATTTTAACAATATTGATTCTTCCAATCCAAGAGCATGGGATATCTTTCCATTTTTTAAAGTCTTCTTTAATTTCCTTCATCAATGGTTTATAGTTTTCTGTGTATAATTCTTTCACCTCCTTGGTTAGATTTATTCCTAAGTATTTTATTACTTTGTGTGCTATTTTAAAGGGGATTGTTTCTTTACTTTCTTTTTCTGTTGATTCATTGTTAGTGTAAAGAAATGCAACTGATTTTTGAACATTAAAACAAACAACCCAATCCAAAAATGGGCAGAAGACCTAAATAAGCAATTCTCCAAGGAAGACATACAAATGATCAATAGGTACATGAAAAAATGCTCAATATCACTAATTATCAGAGAAATGCAAATCAAAACTACAATGAGGTATCACCTCCCACCAGCCAGAATGGCCATCATTCAAAAATCCACAAATGACAAATGCTGGAGAGGCTGTGGAGAAAAGGGAACCCTCCTACACTGCTGGTGGGAATGCAGTTTGGTGCAGCCACTGTGGAAAACAGTATGGAGATTCCTCAAAAGACTGGGAATAGACTTACTGTATGACCCAGGAATCCCGCTCCTGGGCATATATCCAGAAGGAACCCTACTTCAAGTTGACACCTGCACCCCAATTTTCATAGCAGCACTATTCACAATAGCCAAGACATGGAAACAGCCTAAATGTCCATCAATAGATGACTGGATAAAGAAGCTGTGTATTTATAGAATGGAATACTACTCAGCTATAAAAACCAACAACATAACGCCATTTGCAACAACATGGATGGTCCTGGAGAATGTCATTCTAAGTGAAGTAAGCCAGAAAGAGAAAGAAAAATACCATATGAGATCGTTCATATGTGGAATCTAAACAAACAAACAAAACAAAGCATAAATATAAAACAGAAATAGACTCATAGACATAGAATTCAAGCTTGTGGTTGCCAAGGGGGTGGAGGGTGGGAAGGGATAGACTGGGATTTAAAAATTGTAGAATAGATAAACAAGAATATACTATGTAGCACAGGGAAATATATACAAGATTTTATGGTAGCTCACAGACAAAAAAATGTTACAATGAATATATATATGTTCATGTATAACTGGAAAATTGTGCTCTACACTGGAATTTGACACAACATTGTAAAATGATTATAAATCAATTAAAAATGTTAAAAGAAAAGAAAAGAAAAAATAGTGGTATTCCATTTTATTTGGTGGCTAAGTTCTAAAGTCAGGGCATAAGAAAAAAACTTGAATATCAATATCAATTTTTCTCTTGAAAAATTCTTAGGAAGGGGTCACATTGAAAGCAAATATACAACTTTCCAGTAAATCCATCACGTTTAACTTTGGAAAATTATTCACCATTTCTTTGGCTGAGCTGTAGTTGCTTGCACTAAGGGGCCATTTTATACAAAAATACGTAACAGTGTATTTAATAACTAGAATTACTTTCAATGCAGCAGGATGTTCTCATGAAGAAAGTTACATGGGACTAGAGATCACCTGACGCTGGAGGGATCTCACTCCCATCTCACACTCACTGAGTAAAACGGTAACTGAAATCACCTACAATGATAGTTATTTTTGTTCTTTGTCTTCTTGAATCCCTTTTAACTCGAAACTTTGTGTAGCACTAATAGCTGAGTTGCACACGTTAAATGCATTTATGATGCCATGGCACTACATAGAGATATAAGGAGCATACTCTATAATCCCTAGTGAGTATGCAGCCCAAAATACAGGTTTTTATGGGTGACCAGTGTTATCCCCTTCCCCACTCTCTAGGGAAGAGCTGTCCAAAGGATTAGGGGAGTTCATCATGATGCTAGATATGATGTCTAGGACTCACAGGAAAAGCATTACATCAGCCCTCCCTCTCACACTCCCCAGCCACAGGTAGCCCTAATCAGAATTCATCACTCTCTACACTCAAACATTACTGTATTTAATACCACTGTTAGTAGGACTTATCATTTAACTAGTAATATAGCTCGGACTTCACAGGCCTACTGACTCGACTAAAACATGAATTCCTGGAATTCATGAACTGTCTTATTCACCTAAAAATCTCTAACAAGTGGCATTTAAAAGGCTTTCAGTAGTATCTATTTAGTTGAATACTCAACAGGCATTAGCCATGTACTGGATTCTATACAACAGTATCATGATAAATATGATTCTTGATCAAAACTCCTACATTCCACAATTTATTACACAGAATTTCCATGACTTAAAATGGGGTTATGTCCCAATAAACCATAATAAGCTGAAAATAACCTAAGTTAAGAGTGCATTTAATACCCCAAACCCACCAAACATCCTAACTTAGCCTAGCCTACCTTAAGTGTGCTCAGAACATTAGCCTGCAGGTGGGCAAAATTATCTGACACAAAACCTATTTTATAATAAAATGCTGAATACCTCATGAAATTTATTGAATGCAGTATTAAAAGTGAAAAGCAGAATGGCTGTCAGTGTTGCTCACCCTCCTGATCACACGGCTAACTGGGAGCTCTGGCTCAGTGCCGCTGTCCCACCGCGAGTGCCGTACCGCATATTGGTAGCCTAGGGGCCATCAAAATTCAAAATTCTAAGGCCAGTTGCTACTGAATGTGTATTACTTTCATGCCACTGTAAACTCAAAAACCTAAGTTGAACCATGATAAGTCCAGAACTTTCTGTGTAAACAGAGGCATTTAAGTGACTTATTACCTAAAACAAGGTTGACAACATTTTTGTTTGTTTTTAAAACTTTTATTGAAATGTAGTTGACTTATGTTAGTTTCAGGTGTACAGCAAAGTGACTCAGTTATACACATACATACATATATATATTTTTTTTCTTTCTGTAGAAGGCCAGATAACAAATAATTCAGGTTTTGTAGGCTACGTATCGTCTCAGTCACATACTCTTCTACGTTCTCCTTTATAATCCTTGAAAAATGTAAAAATCATTCTTAGCTTGCAGGTTGTACCGAAACAAGCCAAGAGCCAGATTTGGCCCAGGGATGTGGTTTGCCACCCTGATCTAAGACAGAAGACCCAATAAAACTTTCTGTAATGTGGCCATGTTTTCCTTACTGCTCAATGTGGTGGCCACTAGCCACCTGTGGCTATTGAGCATGTGAAATAGGCTCGTCTGACTGAGAAACTAAATTTTAAATTTTACTTAATTTTAATTAATTAATTTTAATGAATTAATTTAATTTTTAATTAATTTTAATTTAAATAGTCATTTGTGGGTATTGGTTTGTCTACATGAGTAGATTGTTTAGAGGTCATTTGAACTACCAACCCCTTAAGGTTAGTATGGGTAGACTATATGGAAATGGAAAGTCAGCAACTAGAACATGTAACCGTGATGATAAGTCTCTTTACTCAATATGATATAAGAAACCAGAATGCCCCCAAAGTTGTCTAAGTGTTATAAAAAAAATAATCTCTATTTGTGTACATTCAGAGCAAGGGAAAGAGTTTCCAAGCTGTTAGCTACACGAAGTTGCTTTAGTAGGTAGGATTTAGAACGTCAAGGTTAATCCTTACCATCTACAAGGGGACCCAATCTGATAAACTTGAAAAAAAATAACTATTTTCCCTGCTGAGAAATCTGTTTCCAATTCCCTTAAGGCTTTTAAATGCCCCTGCCACCTTATCACCTTTCCTAAGAATATACTGCTCTTCAAAATGATAGAGGTCTAGTCCTTTAAGAATCCACAGGTTCAAGAGACCAATGAGTGCATGCATTTTGCCTTCGCTTAGCTGAAGGCCTTTACCACGGTGTGAGCCTAGGGAGGGACCATGTGATGATAAGCTGAACAAGGAGAGGGCCAGACAAAACAGGAATGTGTTGATGGATGGTGAGAAAGCAGTAGATCAAGGAATTTGTGGGTCTCCCTGGTCAAAGAAACTGTGGCAGAGGAATATTAAGAGTAAGTAAGCTGGAAGTATAAGAAGTAGTATATGGAGGAACTGGATTTTGAAACAGACTTTGGCATTGGAGCAGTCACTAGTGATGACAAGGTCTAAGGTGAAATTTTGGCTGCAGCACGGTGGAAAAAAATATGCTGCTGGAAATGAGGAAGTAATGGAATGAGGGGCCAGGGTGTTAGATGGATCATCTGTTGTACATGCTAAAGTCATGAAAAAATGATGACAGAATTAGGGCCAGGAGCCAAAGTTTTCAGGGATCTAGGGGTGGGGGTGGGGTGGCATAAGCTAGTTTTAAACAGAAGACAGCAAGACAGGGTAGTAGATGGTATAGCCGGATGGCATCGCACTATGTTCCCCCAACTCTATTCAAATGCCCAGCTACCTTCTGGGCAAAAGCTGGTATCAGAACATAGGATCAGCTTGTGCTGAGTCCTCTACCAAGTAACAGTCTCTGCCTAACTTAGCTCGTTCTGGGTCAAAGCCAAAGTTCCTGTGCTAGCCCGTAAGTACAGTAGGGCCGATTAGAATCTCCAGTGTCAGCCCAGTCCACCAAAGCACCCATCATGAGTGCCTGGAGCTGGGGACCGATACCCTTCTCCTTGTGAGAGAGACCCTGGTAAGGAATTATAGTAATCAGGGTTCTCCAGAAAAACAGGAACACAACCAATAAGAGGTGTGTGTGTGTGTAAAGGGAGGGGGTGTGTGGTTTATTTCAAGGAATTGACAAGTCCTAAAAATCTGCAGGTAGCCTCATAGGCTAAAGAACCAGGGAAGAGCTGATGCTGCAGTTCAAGTCTGAAGCCAGTTTGCTGGCAAAATTTCCTCTTCCTCAAGGGAAGTCAGTCTTTCTCTTAAGGCTTTCAGCTGTTTGGATGAGGCTCACCCTCGTTATAGTGGGGAATCTTCTTTCTTAAAAGTCTACTGATCTAAATTTGGTGCAGCCATTAGGGAAAACAGTATGGAGATACTTTAAAAGCTGAAAATAGACATCCCCTATGATCCAGCAATCCCACTCCTGGGCATATATTCAGAGAAAACTCTAATTTGAAAAGATACATGCACCCCAATGTTCACAGCAGCACTATTTACAATAGCCAAGACATAGAAACAACCTAAATGTTCATTGACAGATGATTGGATAAAGAAGTTTTGGTGTACACACACACACACACACACACACACACACACACACACACACACACAATACTACTCAGCCATAAAAAAATAAATTAATGTCATTTGCAGCAACATGGATGGAGATTGTTATACTAAGTGAAGTAAGCCAGAGGGAGAAAGAAAAGTATCATATGACATCACTTATATGTGGAATCAAAAAAAAAAAAAAAAAAAAACACAAATGAACTTATTTACAAACCGGAGATAGAATCACAGACATAGAAAACAAACTTACAGTTACCAGCGGGAAAGGGGATGGGGAGGAATAATTTGGGAGTTTGGGACTTGCAGATACTAACTGCTAAATATAAAATAAATAAAAAACAAGGTCCCACTGTATAGCACAGGGAACTATATTCAATACCTTATAATGGCCTATAATGAAAAAGAATATGAAAAGGAATATATATGTATGTATAAATGAAACACTATGCTATACATTAGAAATTAACAGAACATTGTAAATCAACTATACTTCAATTTTTAAAATGGCTGGAAAAAAAAAGTCTACTGATTTAAATGTCAATGCCATCTTAAAAAATATCTTCACAGAAACATTGAAGACTGAGAGTGGGAAATTGATGTAACTTGTGTAGGATTTTAATTTAAATATATCCTGCTTCAAACAAACAATGTCTGCTAACTCAGAAGATATATCATTCCTGGCCCCCAGGCACTGTGGGTCCTTCCTGGGCAGAATGGACACTCTGTAATGCATTCCAGTGTCAGTTTCTATGGAGTTACCATTTCTTTGTCTGTCCCTTCTTTCTTTCTCGAGGGAACTTTACTTTCTCATCACCTGGCCTAATCCCTGATTTTACTTCCTGAAAATTAAGTGCACATCTGCCTTCATAGAATACGCTCACCCAGGAGACACAGACAGGTAATTTACATACCTTTAAAGGAGAGTCTAGTGAAGGACTCCTGAATTCCCACATCTGTGCTTGTTTTCAGCAAGTTTCTACTGATCTCTCATGCATGCAGAAGATGCTAGCTACTCTTAAACTTAAGAGCACTACTATACGTATTACAGACACACCTCAGACATACTAGGGATTTAGTTCCGGACCACCACAATAAAGTGAAAATCGCAAGAAAATTGAGTCACATGAACTTTCTGGTTTCCCAGAGCATGTGAAAGTTAAGTTTACAATATACTGTGGTCTATTAAGGGTGCAGTAGTATTGTGTCTAAAAATGTACATACTGTTACTTACAAATACTTTATTGCTAAAAAATGCTAACATCACCTGAGCCCTCAGTGAGGCATAATCTTTTGCTGATGGAAGGTCTTTCCTTGATGTTGACGGCTGCTGACAAGGCAGTGGTTGCTGAAGGTTAGGGTGGCTGTGGCAATTTCTTAAAATAAGACAATAATGAAGTTTGCCTCATCGATTGGCTCCTCCTTCCATAAACAATTCTCTGTAGCATGCATGTTGTTTGATAGCATTTTAGTTACAGCAGAACTTTTTAAAAAATTGGATTCAACCCTCTTAACCGCTGCTGCTAACTTACCAACTAAGTTTATGTAACATTCTAAATCTTTTCATTTCAACAATCTTCACAGCATCTTCACCAGGAGCAGATTCCATCTAAAGAAACCACTTTCTGTGCTCTTCCATAAGAAGCAACTCCTCATCTGTCAAAGTTTTATCATGAGGTTGCAGCAATTCAGTCCCATCCTCAGGCTCCACTTCTCATTCTAGTTCTCTTGCTGTTTCCACATCTGCAGTTTCTTCCTTCACTGAAGTTTTGAACCCCTTAAAGTCACCCATGAAGTTTGAAATCAACTTCTGATATTTTTCCCTCTTCTCTTGAATCACAAATGTTCTTAATGGCATATAGAAGGATGAACCCTTTCCAGAAGGTTTTAAATTGATTTTCCCAGACTCATCAGAGGAATCACTATCTATGGCAGCTATAGTTTTAGAAATATATTTCTTTTTAACTGCTTCATTCTTTTTTTTATTTACATTTTTAAATTGAGTTATAGTCATTTTACAATGTTGTGTCCATTCTTTTTTTAATTTTATTTTATTGAGTTATACTCAGTTTACAATGTTCTGTCAAATTCCAGTGTAGAGCACAATTTTTCAGTTATACATGAACATACATATATTCATTGTCACATTTTTTTTCGCTATGAGCTACCACAAGATCTTGTATATATTTCCCTGTGCTATACAGTATAATCTTGTTTGTCTATTCTGCATATGCCTGTCAGTATCTACAAATTTTGAAATCCCAATCTGTCCCTTCATACCCCCTGCCCCCTTGGCAACCACAAATTTGTATTCTATGTCTATGAGTCTGTTTCTGTTTTGTATTTATGTTCATTTTTAATTTTTTTTAGATTGCACGTATGAGCAATCTCATATGGTATTTTTCTTTCTCTTTCTGGCTTACTTCACTTAGAATGACATTCTCCAGGGACATCCATGTTGCTGCAAATGGCATTATGTTGTCATTTTTATGGCTGAATAGTATTCCATTGTATAAATATACCACATCTTCTTTATCCAGTCATCTATCAATGGACATTTAGACTGTTCCCATGTCTTGGCTATTGTAAACAGTGTTGCTATGAACACTAGGGTGCAGGTGTCTTTTTGAAGTAGGGTTCCTCTGGATATATAACCAGGAGTGGGATTACTGGGTCATACAGTAAGTCTATTCCTATTTCTTAAAAAAGAAGATATGAAAGTTTAAATGACTCCTTAATCCATAGGCTGTGGAATGGATGCTGTGTTAGCAGGCGTGAAAACAACATTAATCTCACTGTACGTCTCCATCAGGGCTCTCGGGTGACCAGGTACATTGTCAAAGAGCAGTAATATTTTGAAAGGAGTCTTTTTTTCTGAGGAGTAGGGCTCAACAGTTCACTTAAAATATTCAGTAAACCACATTGTAAACAGATGTGTTGTTATTCAGGCTTTGTTGTTCCATTTACAGACCACAGACAGAGTAGCCTGAGCTTAATTCTTAAGGGCCCTAGGATTTTCAGAATGGTAAATGAGCAATGGCTTCAACTTCAAGTCATCAGATGCATTAGACCCTAACAAGAGAGTCAGCCTGTCCTTTGAAGCTTCGAAGCCATGCATTGACTTCTCTCTAGCTATGAATGTCCTAGATAGAATCTTTTCCCAATAGAGGCCTATCTCATCTACCTTGAAAATCTGTTGTTTAGTGTAACCACCTTCATGAATGATCTGAGCTGGACCTTCTGGGTAAGTTGCTGCAGCTTCTACATTAGCACTTGCTGCTTCACCTTCCCTTTTATATTACAGAGATGGCTTCTTTCTTTAAACTTCATGAACCAACCTCTGCTAAGCCCAACTGCAAATTGTTCTTCAGGAACTTCCTCACCTCTCTCAGCCTTCAGAGAATTGAGGAGAGTTAGGGCCTTGCTCTGGGTTAGGCTTTGGCTTAAGGGGATGCTGTGGCTGGTTTGACTTTCCACCCAGAGTTTTCTGCATATCAGCAACAAGGCTGTTCTGCTTTATTATCTTTCCTTTGTTCATATTCCACTTCTTTCAAGAACTATTGCTTTGCATTGACAACTTGGTTAACTATTTGCGGTAAGGGGCCTGACTTTCAGCCTCCCTTGGCTTTTGACGCACCTAATCATTTCTAGCTTTTGATTTAAAGTGAAAGCTGTGTGACTTTTTCACATGAACACTTAGAGGCCATTGTAGGATGAACTGGTCTAATTTCAATGTGGGTGTGTCTCGGAGTGGGGAGGCCAAGGGGATGGAGAGAGATGGGGGAGCGGCCTGTAAGTGGAGCAATCAAACACACAAAACATGTACCAATTAAGTTCACATTGTTATGTGGGTGAAGTCATGGCACCCCAAGTGGATTACAATAGTAAAATCGAAGACCACTGAGCACCAATCACCGTGGCAAACATAATAATGATGAAAAGGTTTGAAATACCGTAAGAATTACCAAGATATGACAGAGGGACATGAAGTAATCAAATGCTTTTAGGAACGCAAGTTTGCCACAAATGTTCAATTTGTAAAAAAAAAAAAAAAAAAGCATTATCTATGAAGCATAATAAAGTGAAGTGCAATGAAACAAGGCCTGTATATCTTATAGACCATAGGCAATTGATCATTGCTTTGACAGAAGTCTATTACAACGCACAGTGCCTGGCATACAGGAGCATCTTTTTATTCTTGTGTTGGAGATGAATACTTGAAAACAAATTCCTGGATAGTGATCATCTTTGTCTAAGAATTGTGTGGTACCTGCTGCCTGAGTTGCAATGGAGCTGTTATTAAAAAAATGTGAATTTATTGCCTGACTCCTGAACTTATTAAAATGCTTTCAGTGGAAACTTCAGGAAACCCCAGGAAAATAAAAGGCCATCCCTCTCTATCCCAGAAAATTTCCCATTAATGTTGTTCATATAATTCTGGATGTGTCGAGTAATTTCTCATCTTCCACTGTTACACAGAAGCCTGGAGGACAAATGACCACCCAAGGAGGCTGCCTTATGAAGAAACAGTCTCTCTTTCATTGACAGAGCAAGTCCAACATGGAGTGAGAGAGTGAGCAGCATATGCAGGCCATCAGGGAAAAAAGGGCGAAAACTATACCTTTTGGACTCACTGGCTGATAATAACAGGAAGCTGGAGTGGCCATGGAAGCATGAGGACTCAGTCAAGTTTATGTGAACCTCAAAAATGTGTGGATGGAAAACTGGTTAGGTGTACCGGACAAGCAGTCAAATTCTTTTCATCCCACATCCTGCAGAGAATTCTAGTTGTAAAAGAATCTAAGTGTCTACCATGGCTCTCATTCTGGAAAGGAGTCATTTTGCCAAACTCTACCTTGTTTCTGCCAACCTTGCCTTTCCTTCTTTCACCTCTAATGTTGCAACTTCAAGAAGAGTAAGGCTTTGAGTAAGAGTAAAGCTTATGAGACTTCCTCTACTTGACAAAGTTCAACAGTTTCACTTAGACAAATTATTAATCGAGGTATTACTTTCAAATTCTGCTATGTTGAAATGACTTAATGTCCCCAGGGATTATGGACACTATGAGTATGACTCTTTAGGCATTTCCCGTTTAACAAATACAGTGCTAGTAAGCACAAGGAGCCAGAAGAAATGCCTTGTGTCCAAAGCAATGTCACTTCTTTTATTTCCAATACTCGTATGTATGTAAGACAATTCAAACTGAAGACAAAATTCTCTCCAAGCCTTTTCCCTTTCTTTCCCTAATCAAAATATACCAAGATAAGGACACTTAAAACCAGTACTATTTTCTACAAGTGGACCATCAGCAACTGAATATGCCCCCCAAAAAGTGGTTAATTTCACCACCACGTAAGGACAGAGGAAGAAATAATCTCATCCATTTTTTAACTTAAGACCCTTCTTTGAGGATGGAAAAATTATGAGATTCTGAGTTGTATTAACATTTGAGGAGCATTTCTTACTATGGAGGTCTAAAGACTGCTAGAAATCTGTGGAGAGAGAATTCAGCTGGCCTGTGAACTTAAATGAGAAAAAATAAATAAAAACTGCATCTTCATTTTTGCTAGCCTCTAACTGAAACTTAGCATTTCCTTCAACAATGAATGTTGGCCACAGATCACCACAGTACTAACAGTGCCTGTGACAGATACTTCCATATCATATTACATTTCTGTAGATATTTCAAAATATCATGAATACTCACCACTGCTCTAACATTATAGTAATTCTTAAATTCACCATTAGGTTTGGTTTTTTAATGCACTAATAAAGAAACGTTTTGTATCAAAAATTTTATTAATTTTACAACTATGTTTCGTTGCAATTAGTTTCCTTTGAAATCACTTATATTTTACAAGTTCAAAAGCACTAGAAGGTGCTCACCAACACGGTCTAAAATTCAGAAAGACTATTTTTTAAAATTCTGTTTCTTAATGGTTTTCATAATTTCTTTTTGAACTTGACAGAAATATTTTTAACATGGTTCTGTTTCCTTTCACCCTCCCTTCTCTCTCCACAGACAACACTTACTTCCCCAGGGTTAAACTCTTCCTTTCTGTTCTCCAGCTCTATTTGCTTACGTTGTAGCTCTTAGATTTATTTTTATTTTATATTTCAATTTAGCAGGTATTTTCTGTTCTGGAGTTCTTTATTTTGATTCACCATTTTGGAGGCAAGATGTCACCGGGGAGACGATTTTCAGGAAGTACTCATGAGTGTTATGCTCCCTGATTTCGTATTTTGAGATATCTACAACAAATGTAATTTGTTTGCACCTGTCCTCAAATAGATTATAATCTAAAAGGATCCTTGAAAGGGGGGATGAGCACACAAAGGATGGCCGGTGCTGGGAGGGTGGGCAGAGGACAGGAGAGGGAAGAGACAGTGATTTGGGAAGACTTCTAAAAGCCCTCCTCTGTTCTGCCAGAGACTGGCTGTGCCCCACAACCCTAGACCCACCAGCCTCTTTTTTAATTCTTTGTCTGCTCCCCTCCCCTCTAGACCCTAAGCTCAGGGACAACAGAAACTCTAGTCTGTGTCATGAGCCTGGCTGCACACCTGAACAGAAGGTGGAGCTTTATAAATATTACTTATTTTAAAATCATCCCCCAGATGATGGCTTTTCTGTAACAGTTGCTATCCAACAAAGACAATAGGACAGGCTTGAAATTTAGAACTATTTCAGAAAATCCAGGTGTATGGTTATTGTAACACAATACCTGTTGGGTTCCATGTGACTTATTTAGGCTTTAGAACTCAATGCTGTCCTTCCCCTCAGAGAGCTCAGCACCTTATCCTAACAGATATCTTTAAATAATGCAGATTGAAATGACCCGAGAAACTTGAGGGCCCACTGCCCACTCCTGCATCGGTCATCCAGCGGGGCTCAATCAGGAAACTGAATCTTCATTTCTCACTAAGCAGTGAGCCCTGCACTTGGGGATTGTGTCCCGTCCATGGAGAGAGTAACGAGGTTCAGACATACAGACAGGAACAGCATACTGAAGCCACCATCCAGGACTTATCACTCCTGACCAGGAGGCTCTGAGTGAACAGGAGTCCATCCAGTCAATTGTTACGGGGTCTGTCTTTCCAACAAGTTCCTATGACTATGGCTGTCCTCAGTCTCCATTTCTTAATTTTGCAAGGAGTCCCCTGTGCTCTCCTCCGTGTTCCTTTCACCAGCGTTCCCTCACCCATGCTCTGGATCCACACAAAGACGGAGCACAGGCTCCTTCTGTCCTCTCTGAAACAAGCCACCTAAGGACACATCCTGCTAAGGAAACTATCCTGAAAAGCTCCAGCCTTTTACCAGGTTTATTTTTTTCTTCTCCCAACACTCAATGAGCCCCCAAATACACCCACACCTCACCTCTTTCTGCCTTAAACCCTCATATTGCAATTTCCACTGGTCTCTGAACATTTTTTCAATGTTTGCTGATAGAACAAAGTGTTCTGCCGGATGTGCAAGATGAGCCTCCCTGGTGGTTGAGAGGATCACAGCAGGCTTCCTTCCTCCAGGTTCCTCTTCATATTCCCACCACACCTGGGAGTCCTCCAGCTCTGAGCCTCATTCTCTACACGTGTAAATTGGAAATAACAATCCTCATGTATCTGTGAGTCAAATGAGACAGTGCCAAGTACACGTGAAAACTGAAAATTTTAAATATTACATATAAGACAGAATTCATAGGCAGAGCTCTTTTAAAAAGCAGGTCAGCTGGGAAATTGCCTTGTTACCATAAGGAACACTAAACCATCACTGGGTAAATAATGCACTAGATAGAAATATTCAGATACATCAGAGTACCTCTCAGGAAAAGTACTGTATGTGCTCAAAGACTGGTTTGAAGAGGGAGAGTAACACCCTTCTAGGGACAGGCAGGCGTGACTGCAGATGGTGGCTACACTACCTTCTAAGGGGGGTGGGGCTGTTTTCTGCAGAGCTGCTGTTTGCTGAGCGGGCTGTGGAGGTTTGCCCAGAGCTGAATGGCTCTGGGCTATCAAGGAGCCACTGGATGCTGCTCAGGCAGTTAGAACCTCCTTCCTTCCCTTCCTCTGGACGATGCCAACTTTTCTTTCCAAATATGGGTTTAAAAAATGTAAAGGCTTTTCAAGATTTACAGATACTAACTACTATATATAAAATAGAAAAACAAGTTTCTTCTGTATAGCACAGGGACTTGTATTCAATATCTTGTAGTAATCTATAATGAAAAAGAATATGAAAACGAATATATGTAGGTAGATATATGACTGAAACATTATGCTGTAAACCAGAAATTGACATAACATTGTAAACTGACTATATTTCAATAAAAAAAGTGTAAAGGCTTAAAGGACCCCCAAATCATTAGCCTGCCCAAATTGTCACCATGTCTGCTCGCCTCCAGGTATCCTTGTTAGCGTAGTGTGGGGACTGTCGGTATAAAAAGAGAAAATGCCAGCAGCCCAATGGCCCAGTAAGACGCGCAAACAAATCTCTCCAGCTTAGCTCCTTAAATAAACCTTGAAATCTACTTTCAGGGACAAGAGTAAGACCCTATGTTGTTTTCTGGGTTCCAGTGGGGTGCCGTGGCATTGCACACTGTCTTATTAAATTGATGAGATTGTGTTGTACTGTTTTAAGAGGCCTGGATGGGGCGGGGTTAGGTTAGCACATTTTATTCTCTTTGGCCTGGATCCTTTCACAGAGCATCTTCTACAAGAATACTGTCTGTAAGGCTTCCTTTTGTCATGCTAATTTCAGGCTTACTAGAGGCTTGCCGTTTCCCCTCCAGGCCCTCCAAGAGAGTTTACAGGTGATGTGCAGAAACTGAATGCACTCTTCCTCCCCATCACCCACTGTTTCAGCCTCTTTCTTCTGTCGCTCTCCACAATGCCCATAAAAGCGTGGATAATTGTTTGTTTGAATTTCAATAAGCTCTTCACACATGTTAATGGGATTTTTCCAGCAGCCCAAGTCCCATCATGAAATTTGATTTCTTCTCTCCACCCCCGGGCCTCTTTGTAAGCAGCCCATGAAATACTTGCTACATCCCTCTATTCGCATGGGCCTCCAATTGTAGCTTGAACATATTCATGCTCCCGGGCCCCCAACAGGTGTATAATTGTGTTGTGCTGTGCAATGTCATCTCAGGAATTTCCCAACATATTTATGCAAATATGCCCCAACTACTCTGTATTTGGCAAAGTTTACACCCAAAAGTGGTCCAAAGAACTGTGTCTTCTTTAAGGGGAATAACATTTAATATGCTGTAGCTCATTTTTTCATTCTAAATTTCCACATTAAAAGCCCCAAACATATATATATATATATATAGACAATTCTCTGTTTCTATCCCCCAAACCAAGTAAAGCCTAATATACTTTTGAGGAAGAGGGATGGAACCCACTAAGTTCAATTATAACAAGTCTTGTTAAGCATTCTTGTTTGCATTGTCCTGCCTCTCCGGGCACTGAATTTGTAAGTTGAGTGAGGCCTCATACATATATTCCACCTTAACTTCATTTTATTTTTTTCTTCCAGTTTTATTGAGATATAATTGACATACAGCCCTGTATAAGTTTAAGACATACAGCATCATGATCTGACTAATGTACATCATGAAATGATGACCACAATGAGTTTAGTGAACATCTATCATCTCTTATAGATACAAAACTAAAGAAATAGGAAAAATTTTTTCCTTGTGATGAGAACTCTTAGGATTTACTCTCCTAACAACTTGCATATATAACATACCACTCTGCTTTAATTTTAAATTCCAACTCAATTTATGACTCATCACCTCAAGTGAGAGAATGAATGACGACATCTGCTGTAACACTGAGTAATTTTTCCTCATGACTCAGCCCCCGAGTGGCCATAAATGTGTCTCTGGTATTAAGAACCGCTCAAACGTGGTTGCACTAAGGTATCTGCTGTGAATACAACACATCCTTATTTGAAACTAACAGAAACCATAATCTGAGAGACAGAGCACTTTCCCATATTAACAAAGAGTTGATCTACAGAAGTTGCCACCCCATTTTCTGTTTCCACTGAGGACCACAACATTCTAAAATCAACTGCAATGATCACATTGAGATGAAGGCTCCAGCTCCTTAACTGGAAAATCAAACTCCAGCTTATTAAGAGTTATTCCTATTAAATTCTTTCACTGTACATTTAGCAAGTATGTATTGCATTAATATAGTCTACTGGGGGAAAAATAAGAATGCACATCTGGAATTCTGAGTTCTGGTCCCAAACGCTAGATAGCAAGCTATGTGAGCTTCGTCAATCACTTAATGTCTCTGGATCTGTTTCATCATTTATAAAAGGACAGGTTGTAGCCCATATGGTAGTTGTGAATTTCAAGTAAGACAAAAGATATTTAAATGCCACAAGTAAATTACCAAGCAGTTATTATTTCTGTTGTTATCACAATAGTCTCGAGACACTGGGAGCCATATAAAAAGTGTTAAAAGATGAAGGGCTCACAAAGCAGACTGCCTGGGGATAAGCTGCAACTCTTCACTTACTACCTATGGGAACACAGGCAAGGCAGTTAATCTTATGTCTGTGAAATGGGGCCAAGCAGTGCCTTATTTATAGGGTTGTTATAAGCATTGAATGAAATAAAGCCTATAGCTCCCTAGGCAATTCCTAGAACACTCCACAAGTGTTAATTTTTATGATTCCACCAGACCATCCAAGCAGAGACTCAAGGAAAAGGCTGTAAGGAAGACAGACTCATCCCATATTGTCACTGCCCATAAAGACTGGCAGTAAGACAAGTAAAACTTCGAGAGAATTCTCAAATCTCTCTTTTCCCCATTGGGTTACCCATTGCTCTATCCCTGCAGTGTTTCCTAAAGTTAAAATGAAAGGGTAGGGTGCGTAAAATCTCTGCTCTGAAGGGCTGTGATGCATCCAGGGATTTAACCAACCGCCACTGAAATTTCCATCCAGTTGGTTAAGTCCACAGGTGTGAAACCTGCAGCCATGGAGAGCCTGTTGCATTATGCTGTTTTACACAAGGAACTTGAGAATCTGGGGAATTTGGTACCTTTGGGGGAAGTGGGGGTGGCTCCTGGAACCAACTGCCTGCGGATACCAAGGGAGGCCTGTATATTCTTTTGGGTTTTTATAAAGAAAAAAACATTAGTGTTGGGGAGCTTGCAATTCAGTTTTCGCAAGAAAAGTGAAACAACAGAATTAGCTGTCATAATATCTAGAATGCTCTATATAATAAGTGGCAGAATCTTAACGATAGTAAGGAGTTCAGGGGAGGAAGAAGTCAGCCCAAACCTATTCCAGATCATCTCCATCCCAGGGCCTTTAGAAGCAGTCTAAGGACCAATAATGTAGAGACTCTGGGTCAAAGTAGTAACTGAGTTCATTAATAAACGCCAGTGAAGATTGTCCCATTCACACTCAGCCTCTTAAGCATGGATTGTAGTAACTTTCACCGTCAAAGAGAAGTGCTTCCATTCGGGGCTAAAACTGAGCACTGTGAGGTACTAACCTCTGAAGAAGAGTGTGTTAAAGGGACCTTAAGGTCACAGTAAGTTTCGTGAGAAACTTCTGTGAGATCTCTACACACTTTCAGTGTAAAGCTGTCTGAACATAAAGTGGACCTTCATTATGTGGCTTTAAGATTTTGGGCTTTGGTCTCTTGAGGAGCCCTTACATTTACAAAATTCAGATATTGCTTCTTTTAATGAAACAATCAGCTCTAAAGGATTTTTTTCATCCCTGTTAATTGAACTTTTATATGTCTCTGGGTCACCTGCAAGTTCAGACACTAATTCTGACCATATGACAGTAAAGAGTATAATTCGGCATGAAGAAATGTTCTGGCCAGAGTTCTGCAATACACTTAAAAAGTTCTCTGTTTCTAGGATGCTTTTCACCTAATACTAAAGAGAGGGGACGTCTTCCTTACATTTGAGTAGACGAGTCCCCTTTCAGAAGTGCCATCATCATGTTAGAGACCTTGTACTCCTCTATCCTTCTCTTGTCCCCCTCTGTCTTGCCAGCTTCGTGTACTGGAGAGTCCTGTCACCTGGGAGGGACCACTAGGTCCATGTATTCATGTTTAATCCCACTTCAGTGGCACTTACGCATAGGGTAATTTCTGCATGAGCTCCAGGCACGCCTATGTTGTGAAGAGAACATTTTTTTTAAGGAATTTTAAAATGGGATTGGTTGCATCTTCTTGATGAGCTTTTCCCTTCATTAGGTTTGCTTGTCAGCTGCATAACAAAAATGAAAACAGAAAACTGCCAATGGTTCAAATCTAAAAAGTAAGCTGGTTCCTACTTATCACCCAATTACAACAAAAATATATTAAAAATTGAAAGAATCTAAAAATCCTGGTCTCCCCTTGTAGCTGAAACCCATTGCTGTCCATAAAAATCCTTTCTTTGCTTTGAGCACAGGCTAGACTGTGTTTCCCAACATCCCTTTTCATTAGGTATGGTTAGGAGTCTAAGATTTCTCTAAGAGAATGTAAGCAGAAATGATACCAGGCTTGACCTACAAAAACCCCTTATGTTTGATTCTCCATCCTTTTCCCTTGCAGCTGACTGGTATATTTATCTCCAGATAGGGTAAGCAACCATCCCAGCTTGCCAGGAGCTTTCCAGTTTTAGCGCTGAAAATCTCCCACCCCAGGAAACCTTTCAGTCCCAGGCAAACTGAGATAGTCACCCAAGCTCAAGGTGACCTTGGAAGCTGTATGTTGAAGATGGGGGAGCCTCTTTCAGTCTGGGCCCCTGAATGACCACATGAGGGAGAGCTGTCCTGCAAAACTACACAGCAAGACTGTTACCTGAGCAGAAAAAGTAACAAACTTTCATTTTATTGTGCCATTATATGTTTTGATTTTTTTGTTTGTTTTACATGGCATGGCTTGTCCTAAAAAAAAAAAAAAAAAACTCTAAAAAGAGAAAGCAGAGCCATGTCTAAGTAAAACTGCAAGAAATAAATTGTAGGAACAATAACTAGGTGAGGGAGATTAAGAGGTACAAAGTTCCAGCTGTAAAACAGATGAGTCACAAGTATGAAAGGCACAGGGCAGCGAGCATGGTCAATAACTATGTAATATCTTTGTGCGGTGACACATGCTAACTGGACTTATCCTGGTGGTCATTTTGAATATGTAGAAACACCCAATCACTATGTTGTGCACAGGAACTAACGTAGTGTTAGAGGTCAATTAAATTTCAAAAACAGACTCATAGAAGAAGAAATCAGATATGTGGTTACCAGAGGGTGATGGTCAGGGGAAGGGGAACTGGATGAATGCAGTCAAAAGGTACAAACTTCCTGACGTAAGATAAATAAGTACCCAAGTAACACTGCTGTGCACTATATGCTAAGAGTTCTCATCACACACACACATTTTTATTCTATTTCTTCAATTTTGTACCTATATGAGATGATGGATGTTCACTAAACTTATTGTGGTCATCGTTTCATGATGTACGTAAGTCAAACCATCATGCTGTACACCTTAGATTTACACAGCGCTGTGTGTCAATTATATCATAAATAAATAAATAAACTGTAGGAACAATAGAACAATAGTCAAAGCCGGATAATGGAAGAAGGAAAAGAGACAGAAAATGGAGGGACTGAGGAAAGAGACAAGGAAGGAAGGGAGGGAGAAAGGAGGGGAGAGAGCGAGACAGGGAGGAAGGAATCGGTCAAGTCAGGGTAACTAAAGAAAAATAAAAAAGACCTCAATTTAGAGTTAGTCACATTATCTTTTTCATGGAAAAAAAGCACATAAAGGAGCTGACGTCAGACACCCCCAGGCTGAGTACCGGTCTCCCATAGTTGTTTTGCTCACACACACACTTCAGAGAGCTACATACCTCTTCATGAGGTGTTAATAACCACTAAAGTTCATCAGGGAAAAGTACCGTGTTTATACATCTTGAGGTCAAAAGTTGCAAACAGATAGCCTGCAAGAATGTGGCATTCCCCTGTACAGTATTTTGAAAACTTTTATTTCTGAAAACCCCTAAGCCAGAACATATCCTTCCCACAAACACACAGTTCCTATTATACTGCCCTCGGCACAAAACCATTATGTAACTTTTCCTAACATGCATCTGAAAGTAACAGTTTTCGAACCATTTATTTGACAGCAGAAGCCTTTTTTCAATGATATCTTGCTCCCTGTCTCTCCCTAATACATAAGCAGATGAAAATGCTGCTGCTGTCTGCAGTGGAGGTACAAGTTCAAGGGTCAAGTGTTCTCTTCCTTCCCTTAGTCCCCAAGGTCCACCTGCAGAATCCTCAAGGCTCCTAAGAAGAAAGTGTGAAAATCCTTGTTCTGGATCACATCGTTCTCCACCCAAAGAAAGTCTGTAACTTTTTGGTGCTTCTACAAAAAAGTCTCCAAGATTTGGTCTAAAAATCACTGTAGCTTAATAAGACAATCTACTCTGGCTCAATGCGGTGATTCCTCATCCTCTAAACATCCCCAGCTTCATGCTCTCAACTCCATACCTTCTCTCAGGGATGTTCTTTCTGACGCTCTGTGTGCTCTTGCCGACCACTCTCCTTCTGAGCCTACTTGCCATCTCCTCCCGGAAGCCCCCATTTCCTCTCGAGCCAGGAATGCTTTTTGCTCCTTCTCTGTCCCTCCACAGCAGCTGTCGTGGGACCAGCACAGTCCACAGGGTATCAAGGTTATTTGTAAAAGTCTTAACTCCTTTGCAAGAAAGAAAGCACTCTGAGGAACGGTGACAGAGATGATGTCCATCTACCAAAATCTAGTCTTCACTTCCCTCTAGTTAGAAAGCAGAAGCTGGGTACACATAGAGGCTAGATATCCCAACCTTGTCTGCAGCTCAGTGAATCTCTGTGACTGTTTCTGACAATAGATACTGAGTTAAGGTGATTCTGCCAACTCCTAATCTGATTAAAATAAGGGGTATGGGCTTATCCACTTTCTCTCTCCCCAGGCCATGTGCTGGATCCTGGACGTGCCTGCATCCAAGCTTCAACTTGTGGGGACCATATTCTCACCAATGGTCCAACAAAGCGATGGGAAGAACCTGGGTCCCTGAATGACTCTGTGAGCGCAGCTTCCTTGCCATTCTGGACCAGTCCAATTCAGAACTGTTTTCAAGAAAAAAAAGGAAGCATCTGTTTGCCTTCTGCCACAGTATCTGGGGACCTTCCTGTTAACAAAGCTGAGCCCTGCCATTAGTGCAGGCAGATCACATCTTGTATTTCGTGAATTACCCCCACATATACCATAATGGTTTACAGAAAAAGTTGCTCAAATATGTGTTTTGAATTGAATTACTGCTCTAGCAATTTTATATTAAATCTAGTGGTATTAATTATAGGACATTATAAGGAAAAGGGCATTTCCTATCATTTTAATTGATATTACTCATAAACATAAAAATCCTACATTTATTGATGAATGGTTGTGTTCTGGTATACATTCCTCAGTTCCCAAGAATAAACAAATAACCTGATCTATGAGTTAATATCACCCAGAGACCAGAATAACAATGATCCCAGATATAACGCTTTCACATTTCTTTTAATGCCCGTAGTTATCTCTGTGCTCTGTGTAAGGTGCCTCAGCCAGAGGGTTTTTTGTTCGCACTATTGTCTCGCTTCCCTAGGAACCAGAGGATGTTAGCAGCAGTGGAATGGGGTTCAGGAGTTACTTCCCAGGCTAACCAGCTGTTGATGCAAACAATACCCTTTTTATATCCTGGTCCGTGACGATAATAAAGGATACAAGAAAGAAAAATAATCAGAAATAGAGGAACACTGAAACCATTATTGCAAAGTAGCTGTAGTGAGACAAATACTGCCCACGAGAAAAGAAACGGAGTAACAACCATCTACCAAAAGGGAGGACACCGATGCCTTCCTTCAGGCTTTTCTCCCTCTGGCTTTCAGGCACTGCGCTCTCTCAATTTTCCACCAGCCTGATTGTCACTCCCTCTCAGTTTCTTTTGCCTCTCTTCTCCCAGATGGTCTACCATTGGAGTGTACCAGGACCCCATCACTGGTCTCTTCCCTTCTTTATATATACACAATCACTTGAAATCATGTCTGGGCTTTAACCCATCTGTTTACTGAAACGTCCCAAATGTTTAGCTCAGCCCATTCTTCTAAACTTCTGACACATACACCCAGCTGCTTACTCAACCTCTCCACCTGAATGTCTGATAATCATCTCGGACGTCACATGCCCTGAATGGATTTGTGCTCTACCCTCCATAACCCTCCTCCATGTGCTGTCTTCCCCATCTTGGTTGATGGCAACTTCATAGTTCCATTTTTACCACTGTGACTCTATTTCCTAGTATGTTCCCGCTCAGTTACGCATGACTGCTGGTCACCTTGCTGTCCCTTGAATTTGCCAACAAGTTCTCACTTCCCCCTAGGACCTCCCCCTAGCTGTGCTCTGCCTGCAGGTAGCCCCCAGATACAGCATTGCTAGTCCCTCACTTCCTTCCAGTCTTTGATCAAATGTCACCATTTCAAATGAGGTCTCCCTATTTATGCAATACGCACAGCTCCCCTATTTATAATTGCAACTCTCAGCATTCTCAATCCAGTTACCTTGCTTTGATTTTTCAATCACTTACCATATTCTAACATACTACAAAATTCACTTATGTGTTATAACCATTTTTACCTGTCTGTTTTCCACAATGAGAACTTAAGCTCGAAAACAGCAGGAACTTTGTTTCATCGTCTGGGGTACTACAAATCTCTGAAACACTTCCGGGATGTTGTCAACATCAAGTCACATTTGTTAAATAAGTGAACACATATTTCCTGAACATCTACTTTTTACCAGGCGCTCTGTTAGACCTGCAAGCTGCAACCTGAGCAGTACACATGGACCTTGCTCTCGCGGAGCTCACAGTCCAGTTGTGAGCTAAAAGAGGACCACGCCCATGAACTCAGCTCAGACCGCTACAAGGTGTCACAGAAATGGGAGAAAGGATGCCTGACCAACTCTAAACCCGAAAGCTAACACGGCCCACACACCCCTCTGCCCTCTGCGAGCTCGGAAGCAGAACTGGGGTCATCAGACGTCTTGAGGGCTTTTTAGACTGAGGGTGACCACAAATCTCCAGCACCTCTAAGACGTCGCCACTCGTACTGTTGGCTGTGCATACTGTATACCATTTTCTATAAATTGCAAGTCCTAGTGTCAGTTTTTGGAAGGAATGCTGGTCTCTCCTCTCAGATCCTGCCGGAAGACCCATGAAAGAGGCTTTGCTAACTGGCATGATAGGAATCACCTGGAGAAAATTACTTAACACGTGTACTGACTAAAGTGTTGCACAACCCCAAATGCAAGACAGAGACACACTCTTGCAGCCAGGAGTTTTGGAAGTCCTAAGAGAGACAGGAAAAGGTGCTTGTCCTGTATACTCTGTATCTCCAGAAAAGAGGCCACCCAAAGGACTACATTCGTTATGTTCAGCACAGAGGGTGAAAAAGTGCATATTGGCATATTATTTCTACTCGAGACAAGGGATATAATGCTGCTTGTCTCAGAGGAAAGGAACTCTTCAGTCCTGTTTTGCTTCCATCATTTCTATCATAAGACCCAGACTTTTCAGACTGTAAAGAGTAATACTGACAACATATTTTAAGTGAAAAAAAATCATACTACAAAGCAAATTTTGTGTTGCTTCCCAAATGTTGGAATATAAACATACCACCACTGCATGTGTTTACATGTTCATGCATATGAATGCATATATACGCGTGTGTGTACACATGTGTGTGTATACATATATGTATGAGGGCAAGAGTCAAAGGAAGGCTAGAAAGACACATTCCAGGATGTCAAAAGTAATCACCATTAGATATTAGGAACATGAGTGATTTTTTTCCCCTGTTTTTGTAGATTTCACAATTTTCTGTAACATGTATTACTTTTCTATTCAGAAAAGCACATATAATGAACAGATTAAAAGGAGAGTTTTGTTGCCAAAGTTGGATGAGGGAGGACAGAGGAAGTGGCTACAGAGAATGAGTGCAAGTTCCCTGCGTGGCACATCAGATCCCAGGGGACTAAAGGAACATGCAGATGTGGTCACAGAACCAGGGCCAGCAGTCCTAGAGGAACTGGAGGAAGCTGGCCTGGTTCCAGAAGACTGCAAATTTACAAATGTTGTCCAGATTTTCAAAAGCAGGGGAGATCGGCGAGGCCTATGACATCAACCCTTGCATAAATTCAAGAAGAGGTTATTAAACAGATGGCTTCTGAGCTCTTAGCCCAGGAAGGTGTGTGCTCCCTAGAAACTCATTATGCCAAACTAACCTTGCTTCTTTTTTTGGTTGGACTGAGAGATGTGCAGGAGAGAGGGGCTGTCATTTGCACGAGGCACCTGATAGTCTTTACTGACATCTGTTAACGCTCGAGGTTTCTTCGCTGGTGGAATAAGGCAACCTCGGAGAGATGAGAGCGGGCACACACTGCAGTTTGGAAGAGGCACTCGGGAAACTGACCACATGTCTAAGATGGGAGGACAAGGGAAGAGCAGGTCATGGTGCAGTTCCCTCTGCAAGAACACTCTTCCCGGGGAGCTCTGAAGGCTTGGTCCTCATCGCTCAAATGTCACCTCTTTGGGGCTCCCTGACCACGTATACTGACGTAGCCCCTCACCACTCTATCAATTTGTTTATCCTTCAGAGGATTTCTCCCTCTCTGAAATTGTCCCATTTATCTATTCACTTGTCTGTTTTCCAGCTCTTTTCACTGGACATGTAAGTCCTGCAAAGAGCAAGAATGATATATCTATTCTGTTCAAAGCTGAATGCCCAAGGCCTGGGCACATATTACAATTCAACAAGTAATTTGTTCAGTAAATGAAATCTGCTCTTACTCTGCATTCTGTTCCCTGGAAATAGCCACAAAATGGCCTTATTTCTGGGAGCCGTTGTCCCCTTTCCCTTATCCGAGGGGACGAAGGCCTCTAAAGCACCCCCCTGCCTCCAGCATCACTACATTTAATCCCTTCTCCCCACCTTCCCATGGGTGGTTCTGACAAGAAGCAAAAATATTTAGCAAATTTCCTCTCCCATCAATAGGACAAGCACCAGATACCAGGTGGATAAGCAGTGGGGACACTCTGGCAAATGACGGGCTGATTGTTATGAATAAGAACTTTGGCCTCAAACCGTGGGAAGGAGCACCTTACCCAGACCACACATTGGTTGCACGTGACCAGCATGGCCCAGCGGAGGACAGGCTTTCCCCGTTTCCGCAGCCTGCCACACCCCTTCTTCCCCGCAGAGGAGGGCCAACTGGCAGGTTGCATGAGGAGCAAAACAACTTCCTAGACACTTTCCCCCCGGGAGGTAACAGAGTTTCCCTCTCCAGGGGCAAACACCGCAACGGGGAAGAGGAGACAGGTAGCCCCAGCAGCTTCGAATTCTGCTGTTTCCTGTGGAGTCAAGTTCTCCAGGGCTGAAGCTCAGTCTTCATAACATGCCCATTGCTTCAGGATCTTATTCTTTACACCAGAGAGGAAGCCATCTGTCACAGTTATTAAAAGGATAGACTCGGGGTCCAGGCTGCCTGGCTTCAAATCACAGCTTGACTGTGCTGTTTTTGGCAAAATGGCTCATCTATCTGTGCCTCAGTTTCCCCAACTCTAAAATGGGGCCAGGATAGCATCTACCTCATAGGCTTTCTGCAAAAATTACATGAGTTAGTAAATGTAAAGTACTTAGAACCATGACTACATATAGTAAGCACTATGTAAAGTTTTTGCCATTGTTATGAATCCGAAAGCACCTATTTTTATGCTTTTCAGTAAATCATCACAGGGGTCCTTCGCACATATTAAGCACCTGCCTTTTAATTAATCACTAAGCTCAGCATTAAACTCCAGCCCCACATTAAAAGCAGAACAAGAATAGGCAGGGATCGCACCGAAGGGTGAGAAAGAACAGCGAGATCCACCTTCCATCTCCACCTGCGAGGCTCTAGTCGTGGCGTTAAGTGCTATCCAACAGTCCACCTGATCATGCCTTAAATTTAAAAAAAAATAGGCTAATAGCAATTGTTTAGATTTCTTCATAGAATTATTGTAGAACCAATAGAACATGCATGAAGGGTGCTTTATAAAGAAAAAGGTACTATTATTAAGACAAGAGGGGTTCTTACTGTCACCAGAACCTTTAAAATATGCCCATCACCAACAAAGAGGAAACAGTTGGTTAAACGCACGGAAGCAGAGCGTGGAGTCACTTCCCTTGTCCTCCAGGCTCTGCGACTAACGAGCTGTGTGATCTGGAGAAGTCTCTTTGGGCTTCAGTTTCCTCATCCATAAAACAAAGTGGAAAATCAGGAATGTCCCTTCTGACCTTCCTCTCCTGGGAGAACCACAAGGCAGGAGCTAAGGAGATAGAGGTTTTGTGTATGGCAAAGCATCATAAAGAAAATATTCACATTATTAATTTGGTGCTTAATTAATAATCAACATGTTAGCATATGATTATTTGTTTCCACTAATGAGAACACCTAAAAATGCCCTCACCAAATACAAGTATACAGACACTGAGGAGTAATTTAATTCAAAGCATTCTCTGACAGTAAGAAGATTATTTCTTTAAGATGCTGTAGATGGGTTTTGCAAGTTCATTTGTCAAACAAAAGAATCAGGAGTGTAATGTATATAATGCTAAACTACTGCTGATGTGCAATTCATTCATTCTTCAAATATTTTGGAGTGCCGACAATTTTCTAGGTCCTAGGGAAAACAACAAATACAATGAGAAAGGTCCTGATCTCACCACACTTATTCTAAGAGAGAAGACTGGCAGTAAACTAGGATACAGATAAATGAGCACAATGATTACAAATTACAAGGAATTTGGTAAGTGGGAAGGCATGCTAAGAGGTCACTTCTAGCATAAGATGTGCCATCGAAGAGAGGTTCTCAGGGAAGATGTCTTCAAGGAAAGGCATTTAACTAAAATCCAAAAGATAAGAATGATCCACCTTGTAAAAAGATGGGGACAAGTGCGTCAGGCAGAAAAAAGTGCAAGTACCAAGAGCCTAAGATAGGACAGAACTTGGAATGTCTAAGCCATTGAATGTGGGGGAAGGTGACCAAAGTGACGTGAATGTCGGGGAAAGAAAGGAGTTGAGATGGAGAGACTACATTGGATAGAACTCTGTGGGCCATGGAACAGATGTAGATGTTATTCTAAGAGGACTGAAAAATTTAGGCTTCATAGGGACATGGTATCAGTCAGCCTCTTATGGCTACATTCACAAAGACCATGACAATTCTTCAAATGATCCTATTAACTACCTCTGAGTGTGTTTTTGTTTGGGGTTTTTTTGGGGGTGGGGGGAGGGTTCTGGTTCTGCAATTTGTCAACAAGCTCCATCCACTTTCTGGATGAACATGTATTTGAAATTATTGCAAAATACACCAGTTATCCAGGAAGTCAGATCTAATTTGGGTGACAGCTCTTGGACCTGAAAGATGATCAACCTATCCCTGGATGGTCTTATGACTAAATAATCCCAGAGGGTCCAAATGTTTTTTATGAAAGCCCAAGGGTAATCAGACACAAGATCAATAAATGAAACTTGAAGAAATGCAGACTTCAATTCAAAATAGGAAAGGCTTTCTAAAAGCTGAGTTTTACCAAACTGGAACAGAGCAGGGGTCTACACGCTCTTTCTGTAAGGGTCTAGATAGTATGCTTTTTAGCCTTTGCAGCCCATACAATTTCCATCCTAAAAACTGAACTCTATCACTGTAGCACAAAAGTAGCCACGGACGATATGCAAACAAACGAGCATGGCTGTGTTCCAATAAAACTTTATTCACAAAAAAGGTGGCGGGCTGGACTGGGCCTTCAGGCCATAGTTTGCCAACCCCTGGAACAGGCCAGAGAAGGCAAAATGGCAGCTCACAAACGTCATTTAGCCCCTAGACATAGTTTATTAGGCCCAAACTGTGTTTTAAAATAGAAAACATCTAAAAGTTGGAGAATTTTCCAAAAAAAAAAAAAAAAAAAAAACAGATTCCTAGCTGTTCTTGAGAAAGTGGAAGATCAGTAACGCAGGGCCCGCATTCCTACTTGTCAGCGACTGTCAACAGTTGTCTGGAGTCGAGTAGTGGCTGCCTGCTTTGGAGGCAGCATGGGCTCTCGGGGTCACCACAGACCCCACCACAGGCCTATCGCCTTCCTGACTTTGGGCTTTAATATCAGTTGCCACTTAGCATCATGCTCACCCATTTTTTTTCTCTTCAAGTAGAGAATTATTTCTCTGAACCTGCATCTACATCAAATGTAGGGAAATAAATGACAGATTGAAAATGCCACATCTCGAGAAAAATGAGAAAAGGCATATGGGTTTAATATGCATACAAAGGATGCTGTGTTGAAAGAATCATTGTTTCTATTTTTCTTCTTTTTTTCTATTTCAAATTTAAAATATTTACATATTTACATATTTATATCAGGTTACATCCTTATGCCATAGTTCACTAACTATAAAAATAGTTTGAATCTACTTCTGCAATTGATTTTCTTCTCCTGGACCAACTTTACTCAGCTGTTACCTGGGGAGCACCCAAAATAGTTGAGTTTGTAGCCCTAGAACAGACCAGTGTATAGGCAGGGAGTCCCCTACCCTTGGAAGACTGAAAGCTGCTCAGTCACTCAACTGGAAATGTTTGCATTGTGGATCCTACTCCGGGCTGGAGGTTATGTTTGATCATCTCGAACACCTTGATTCTAGAACCCTGGCAGTCTGAATGCCAACCATGGCGGGGCAGCTCATTCACAGTGCAGTCATTCTCATCAAGTAACTGATTGGCCAAACAGGTCCACCTATTTCATAAATTCAGACACAGGAACCAACTTTGTGAACAGAACTCAAAGGGAAAGACATTTAGATAATCTGTTTAATCAGAGAAGAGAACCAAAAGTAACAAGTGAAGCAGACGGGGGCAGCTGAGAGAATCCCTCATTTCCACGAGCCACGGGTCCCCCTTTCTTCCTCTTCTGAGAATGATGGGGTAATACATCCTCATTCCCTATTCAATTCCCAGCCTCTGGAGTGAGTCTGCATCCCATTCATTTGCTTGGTTACAGAGCCATCCAGTTTTACTCTCTAGACTTTCTTCTTAATTTGTGCTGAATTAACCTCTTCTAAAAGGGGATATCAAAAAATGAGAAGGAAGGAAAAAACTGAGGCACATACACAGACCGAATCAAACACTCTTCAGCTCAAAGAACACCCAAGTAAGTGAAAAATTCCTGACACTGATGGCAACTAAAAAGATTTATACCCAAACACAATGATCGTTAAGTGTGTAACAAAGACATATTTCTCACCGAGTCAAGGATGGGAAACGAATACACAAAAAGGAAAGTTGTTGGAGACTAAACAATTATGGGAGCTTGACATTGGTCTTAAACTCCCTGCAACTTTACATTATTTTTTAAAAGAAGAAAATAAAAATGTAAGATATGGCATAAAATACATCATAAAGGAAAAAAAATCATTCATTTGCGAACAAGTAAGGAGTGAAATCTAGCGTGACTTGAGTAACTGTGATGCCTTCTGATCATTTAAGAAACAAATTGAGTCAGCCTTTTCTGCCAGTTGGAAATATGAAGACAGTAGATGAAGCCGTTGGAGTAGCTGAGGACATCTGAGACGGAAGCTTTGGACAAGGCCTGTCACACAATTCCGCAAGACTTTGTGTTCTGGTATAAACGGAAGGATTTTCAGTTCACCTTTTGCCTCCCTAAGGATGCCACTTAAAACAATTAAATGCATGTAATTAATGTGAGCATTCTCCAGATGAATTTTAGAAGGCGAGACAAAACTAATCCTTTGTCCACCCCTGTCATAGCTTAAGTGTTAAGATTACCCTCTTACCACTCATAATTGCATGGATGGCCCCCTCAGCACGACATAAGTAATTTACTTTGCCCGTTTTCCTTCAGGTCAGTGCCCACTCATTAAGTCTTCATGACTGAGAATCACAAAATTTTTACAACTTATATGTAAATGAAAATTATCTAGACCAACTTACCCATGTAGCAGATAAGACAGGTGAAGGGCCTTGGACAACACACTCTGGTACCCGGCACCAAAGTCAGGAAATTGGCCTGTGACTCTTTACGCAATTCCTGATGGAGCTCAGATACGTCATAACTGCTTTATAAGGACAGTGATAATCGCAAACCACAGCAACCAGAATGCAGCATCTGCTTTTATGAAGCATGGAAGTATTTTGTTATTTTGTTTTCTCATAGCCCTTTAATAAAATAGTTAACATGCATATCGACAGTTTTGGTTCAGAACTATTTTTCATATGATACATGAACTCCCAGGGAACATGGTCAAGATCTTTGGCCTTTTCCAAAGAGTTTAGACTTATCTTACAACAAAGACAAAACCCTTGAAGAGGGCCTCAGCCTGTGCTGAGCGAGCATTTTACCCCGCACCCCGCAGAATGCAGAGCACCTACCGTGAGTGACACAAACGGTGCATTCATCACATTACAAAAATTGTGCCTGTAGATACATTAGCCAAGGGGGGAAAATCTAAATTAAGTGGCCATGCACACCTGGAAATTAATTTCTCATGCATGGCTTTTCATTTGGAAATCCATCAGTCAACTGTCCTCAGTGAATTCCTTGAGATGCCTGTGTCATGATTTCCCAAATAAACCACAGGAAAGATCACAGAAACCTCAGTTTTTTCACAGCGAGCTTCTTCGGCCCTCCTCTCCTCACCCCCACACCCTTCCTTGTTATTTACCACATTTTACACATGTATTTTATTTCATGCTTTTATCAATCCAAGTCTTCCCCGCCCCCACCTCAGCAGTAACAAAAGAAGCTGTAGCAAATCAATGAAATTAGAGCTGAGAAACAGAGGCCAGCCCCGCGTACCCTTTCGACCCACCGGGTACGGGCTTGAAGCGTGTAACCTGAAGTCTTAACACACTTTCTAGACCAGCTTGCAAGTAGAAATGAGAGCTGGTTCCTCTCCCAAGTCAAGGCTTTAAACGGAAAGACCAGTGCTGTTTAAACTAAGGAAGAAAGGATAACAGATAGTCATCCTTGACCGAGGATTTCTGGGAGAAAGAAAGCAGAGTAGATGTTCTGTTTTCACTTTGAAATCACAGAATTAAGATGGAAACAGACCAAAGGGGGAAGGCGGGTGCAGGGTGTCTAGGAGGAAGCAGACGTGTGGAGTTCCGCGTGTTTGTCTTTTCGGCTCGGTTACACACACCTCACCATGGCTAAACTGAAAGGCCTGTGCTCAGCTGATGGATTGGCGGTTGGGTTTGTGCAGAGCGGCAGTGACTTGGGAATGGGAGGGCCAGCCCTGCTCCGAGAGCCAGTTGTCACAGGCCTGGCCTATTCTACTATTCTTCAGCACATTCCGGGAGGCTTGCAGGGAGACCATGCCAGCCCGGGACAGCAGGACGCTCATGATGTCACTCAGTGGATGGAGGCTGAAATAGTAAACCAAGTAATCAAGGAGGAGACCGAAAAAGCAGCATCCAGGAATGCTCAGGTCAGTTTCAGAGTGGTAACTCGCATTCTCCTGATGGGACAGGCATCCTGCAAGGCCTGCAGCTTTCATGCCCCAGAATTTCTGCCCCACTGAGACCACAACAGGTGACAGGCCAGGACATGAGGTCTGGACCACAGCTGTCCACCCATTCCTCCCAGAGCTGAGGTTTCCACTTCTGAAGGACAAAACCATCAGGGGCTTCTAGCCCTTTTTGTTGGATGGAACTGCTCATTTGAGTTGAAAGCCGTCAAGCTTGTGATGGTGTCTTTATCCTGCACAGGGTACAGAAGCAGTGGATACATCCTAACCCAAAGGGACACTGTGGGTGGTACACTGGCTGTTTCTACGGGGACCTGGGCAGACAGGCCAACGTCAAGAGCCTCCCAGGTCAATATATGCCCCCCAGGCCCCTCTCAACACGATTCAGGGTAGGGGGAAAGCCAAATAATAAGCAAAGTCACACATCCCAGAGCACAATAGTAAAGGGACAGACACAAAAATTACGCTGATTTCCAGAAAATACAGAGATACAATATTGCTGTACAGAAGCTTATGGGAGTTTGTGGTCTGAGATTCGTATTTATACTTTCTCGTATTATCTCTCTCTCACACATAACATACAAATTAAAATTTTTACCTGCTTAATTTATGCTCCATCCCTAGTGTTACCCTTTGATGACTACATGGGAGCTTTAATCACTTTAATCCTGTGGTGACGTTTTGCTGTCCCCCTTCTGTTTTCTGCAGATATTTTAGAAACTCTCTTGTTTTGTTTCACCACGAGGCAGGGGAATCGCTTTATATGGGGCACATAAAGGGCATGTGATGAACTAATACGGCTCATCCGAGACAGCAGCGAGCAGCGGAAGCTGGGCCTCCAGCCTCACAGAGCTCGGGACGTAGCTGCTGGTTTCACACATCAATCTGAACGGCAGGATGAGCCTTTGGACTGACTTGAAGTGGCAACTTCTCGTCATGCAAGCACAGCCTAACACCTGTCTCCTTCAATCATGAGTGATTGTGTGTAATTTTTTGAAATACTTTTTGCTAGCCTAATCTTCAAATACTGTTTTTTCCCTACCCAATTTTAATCAGTCAATCCACAAGCATTTACCAGATTCACAGTTGACAATCAAAGAGCCGTAAGTTCAAATCCCAACCTTGCTACTTGCCACGTGATCTTGGGGAAGATCGTTTCTCCCCCTAAACATCAGGTTCTTTTTACTGTAAAATGAGAATTATTATATAATTCCCTCATCGATATTTTTGTAAGGATTAGAACTAAAGATTGAAGGTACCAACCACAGGGCTCAACACATAGGAAGTACCTAATCAGTGGGAATTATTATTTTAAAAATATTTACAACTTCTATAATTTCATATTCACAAATTTAAATGTTTATATGTAAATATATGTTTGTATAAATATAAATGAATTAAATATATTTAAATAAAATATTTTTATATTTTATAAATTTTATGATTTATAATATTTATAATAATTATTACTTTCAAGTTGCCAGAGAAAATTTGAAGATTAAAAAAAGTCATCGCCCCTTCCTTTCAGTGAAGAGAAGTCCCATACATTTGAAGAAACAATGTATACTTGCTTTATATTAAACATCACATACTTTGAGATTTAGGAGACAAGAGAGGGTCCTTGGTTATAGGGGTGAAGAGAGAATGTTCGGAACACTTACAGCTTGGCTCTCAATCATGTAGCAAGGAGGACTAGGCATTACTCTGTGGGATACATTTTCCATGATGCAGAACTGAAAGATGTAGATGACCCAAGGTTTAAGTGCCCTGGAGTATTTCTATAAGCTAGAGGGCTGCTAACATTATAGCCCCGTGGGCTACCTCAGGAGTGAAAACACTCTTTCCCATTGCCACGTAAAAAATCCATCAGCCACACTCCTCTCTTCGGGAGGTGACTGCTCTCTCCTCGAGTATAAACTGGACGTAGTGACTCACTTCTAATACCAGAGTGTAGAAAGGGAAAAGAAGCATCTTTGGAGTGAAGACACATGGCAGACATCACCTCGACCAAGTGACCAAGGCCAACATGACCAGTGAGAATCCACGTTGATATCATGCACCCTGGATACAAGGCAATGAGAGGGGCAGCAAAGTGCTCACCTCTGCGGTAGCTTTTCTTCCAGAAAACCTCTAGCCCCAGTGTCATCACGAAAAAACAACAGATAAACTCAACTGAAAAACATTCCACCACATACCTGGCAAGTGCTCTTCGAAAGCCTCAAGGTCAGGAAAAACAGGGAAAGCCTGAGAGATGGTCACAGTCTGGAGAAGATGAAGAAGGCATGCTGACTAAATGCGATGTGGCATCCTGGATTAGATCCTGGAACGGAAACAAGAACATGAGTGGAAAATCGGTAAAACCTAAACGCGGTGTGTAGTTTGCATAACTGCACTGTACCAATGTCACTTTCAAGTGTGAGCTGTGCACTTTAGGGGAAGCTCTGTAAAGGGATATTAGATCTCTCCATACTATCTTTGTAGCTCTTTTGTAAATCTAGATATTATGTCAAAATAAAAAGATTTTAAAATCAAGCAATCAGTCAATGAATCTTGAATAGATTAGAAGAATGGCATTCATTCTTATGAGACCTAAATGAATCACTGTCTGGTTTCCTGCAGAATAGCACAAATAAATTAGTAATTTCCACCACAGTCTCCCTCTATATATAATTATATATAAAAATATATGGAATGTATGTAAATGAAAAATTAACTTATATAATTTTGTATAATGTATTAGATACATAATTATATAATATACTTTTATATAATATATATTATACATAACTACACGTGTATGTGTGTACACATACCCATATATAAGCAAGGTACCCCAATTTGTGACGTTACAAAAAATGTTTAACCTCAAAAGCTACTTCCTCATAAAAAAGGTGTAACGGTTGGTTATGTTACCACGGCAACTCACAAAACCTGTGTAGTGCAGAACATGGCTAAAATGAGGTAAAGACGAACTGTGAACCCGAAGTCCTTCAAGGGCCTCAGGGCCAAGGCAGAGCAGTACAGAGGGAAGTATAAGGACTATGGGAATGGACTGAACTACACTCAAGTCCCAATTCTGCCCCGTAATGTGATCTGGGGCAAGTCATTTAGCCCTCCTGAATCTCTGGTTTCTTAACTATCAATGACAGGTGTTATCTATATCCCAGAGTTGTGGCAAGAATTAAATGAGATAAGTCATGCAAAGCACAATTGCTGACAAAATTTAGGCACAATGACTGGCAGCCACAATCCAGGCTCCAAGGCCCCCTGAGTCCTACAGGGCCCAGAAGATGGAAGCAGTGGAGCAATGAGACAACTGGGTTGGGGGTAAGAGTTTGCTCATCTGGCTTTAGTGCGATCAACCAGTGAGAGTCCTGACACATTCTCCGTGAAGGACTTCAGCAGTGTCTCATGGGCTAGGAGAAGAGAGTTTTAATTGTTAACAAACGGGTAACTGCCTAACCATCCGTTTGTAAACTATTTGAAAGATCTTAAGTAAATCCACATAGGTTACCTTATCTTGTGTTGCAGTTTACTATGGCAGTGTGACAAGTCACTCTAGAATTTAATGGCTTAAAACAAGGACATTTATTTTGCCCTCAGATCTCCAGTTCGGATGGGACTCAGTAAGGATGAGTCCTCTCTGATCCACATGGTGTCAGGGTGGGCAACTTGAAATCTGGGGACAGGAATTACCTCCAGGCTCTGTCATTCATACATCAGGGGACTGACAGTGGCTACCAGGTAGGACTTTATTTGGAATTAACAGCCAGAATGCTTAAAAGTGGCCTCCCCAAATGTCCAGGGCTTCCTCAGAACAAGGTGGTTGGATCTGAAGGACAAGTATACTGAGAAAGAGAGCCAGGTGGAAGCTACACCTTTTTATGTCTTAGTTTCAACAGTTTTGCAGCATCACTCTTGCCATTGTATATCCACCAATGCAGACACAAAGGCCCATATAATCTCAAGGGGAAGGAAAACATACTCTGCCTTCTGATGAGAGAGTGTTAAGGTTCTAAAGAGCATGTGAGACTGAAAATACTCCTGGGGCCCTAGCTGGAAAACACAGTCAATTACATCTTATGAATGGTTGCCACCCAAGTTAGCAAAATTAAAAGAAGCAGCAGCAAGGTCAGGGACCAGTTATTTTCAAATAATCTAGAAAAAGAAAAATAAAACACAGCTAAGTCTTAAGTGAACCGGAGTGTATTCACTAACAGAGTTCACTTCCCCATATTTTAGGAACTACACGCCGCATTCTTTGTCTCTGTACACCTGCTACTACATTCTTCAGCTTCTGTCTGGAGACCAGCTTTCTCTTCTTATTGATCAGCTCGCAAAAGGCCTAAAACTTTGCCCTCAACCCCTCTGTTGAAATGATTCACCTACTCTACTGACAGCAAACTGATTCGGTAATCAGACACTGTCCATGCTCTTTTCATATCCCCTCAGCCCTGAAGACGTCTATATCTAAGACTCCTAAAACCTAACCCCGTTTCCCATGCCAGTACCTGCAACTCTTGACCCCAGTGTTATCTCTAGCTGTTTGGTACTCTCCTGCTCTGAGGCAGTGCCTGTGAACTAGCACCTCCTAGGAATAAACTTTAACAGATAGGCAACAACAATTGACGGATAGATGCCTCGGCACCCTTGCCACAGAGGGTGGGAAAACTCAGACATATATTCCACTCTAAATTTTCTAAATGGATTAAGTTCCCATCCCCAAGTGGTCACTTGTTTGATGAGTTACTTTTTACTGGCATATTTCCCTTCCCTCTCTCTCTTTTCCACTCCCCTACAGATGTTTCCTGAAAACTCCTCTCAAATAAACTGTTGCATTTGAATCCTTGCCTGGAGTTTTGGGGGAAACCAAACTAAGACATTTAATCTCTCTCATGCCCTGCTTTCAAAGCCCAAGGGGTACAGTATGATTGACCCAACTCAAGCCATATGACCATTCTCATCTAATCTTCTGTAATTAGGGGAATGGATCATGAAATAACACAGCTTCCTAGATTTCTGATGGAGAGGTTACTGGTGGGAGCAGTTTCCAGAGAAACGGTCCATGGGCAGACTAGTGCTCCAAAATATGGCTGCCGAATTCAGAGGATGCATTTCTAACTTGTGCAGTCAGAGTTTCCTTTACACCCAGACACTGTTACCCACATCTTCCAACGGTAAGGCTCCAAATTTAAAACAGAATTTCTCAGCTGAAATCTTGCCTTTACAGCTTTAGTAAGTAAGCCCTTTATAACTTATAGGTACTGGTCTACCAATTACTTAGAATCTACTGTCCTAGACACTCTACATGCAATCCCATTTTATCCTCACAACAATTATACATTTTGAGAAGTGGAAATGGGTCAGGAAGAGTCTTTAAATTGAACAGCTCTTTTAATAGCCCACAGGTTCAAGTATGGGACAAAAGTATTTCAGATCACTTACCATCTCACTACAGATTATCATAGAGATTCACCATTATTTGAAAGGCCTTAAAAATAAAATTAAACATATAAACTGTATTATCTAGAAAGTTGTGCATGTGTGGCTTCAGCTACTTCGTTGTAATAACTTACATATGAATGATGCAGTTAAATTCCTTGCAGACCACTAACTCTGTAAACATAGTCCAGAATACTGTTCTATTTCAGTCTAAAAGAATCCTCCAAAAGTGGTTACAATAATACATTCCTTCCCCAACATGTTTTACTTATAAAAATTAAGATCACATTGAATTTAAATACCCAAGTTATAACAGTTTTAGCAGTTCCTCTTGCCCACCAGTTAGACACACCAGGTAAAGAACTGAGACTTCCTCAAAATTTCTGCCAGTATTTTCTAGAGTCCCCAGAGTGAACCATTCTGTCAGCTATAGCCACTATTGGCCTCCAATTTTCCTCTCCTATTTCTATGGAACCTATCAATGTCAAGTGATGCTTCTTAAAGAAACCACCCCAATATTATGTTGGTGGCGCTATCTTGAGCAATGATTCTTGGAGGAGTCAAGGAGCTGGCAATTCTCCACAAGTCAAGACAGTGGCAGATTCTGAGCAGAGTTGAGGAGACTGGCCTCTCGCACCTTGTTCAAACCCAGTCCAAGTGATCAGACAGGTGACAGACACCACACAAGTCTCTCCATCTATATTCTGCCTCTCATCCAAATAGTGTTCTTTTATTTGCCTCTGCATGAGGGGGAACAGATAAGGGTGAGAATGTAGAGGGAGGTGATGGTGATGTTTCTCCTCCTCAGTCTCTGACCCCTCTGACCCCACTTGGCCAAGCTTGTCAGAAGCACCATGCCTAATTTCTTGAACAATTTTATTATTGTTGCCACTGAGCTAAGTTAATTTTAATGGATGCAAAATGACCATCACTAGGATGGTACTGGAATGCATCTAAACAGTGCTCACTGCCCCCACTGAGCTGGATTCCTCAACGGCATAGGAGACAGTCTGAGAGGGTGTTGTAACTGGAAACAAGAAAGGCTGAAGAGATGTTCCAAATACACAGTGAAGCATGGCTTAAAATACTAGAGTGAGCCTGAAGATGCCCACGATTGAAATAGCAGACGTCCCTACTTGGTGGGTGACAGTTACGTTTAAGAAGTGAAATTGCAGTGGCACCGGGCTCTGTATACAGTAATGGCTGTTTCATAGCAAAAAATGATCTTTCCATGTGCACGTCTTGGAAAGCACTGCTGCACCTTCCAAATGCACGCATTATTCACCTCCCCACAGAGAGCAACCTACTAAGTATCGCTCCTTAAAATATGAGCACGAATATAAAGCAGCCTTTGGTTTTGTTAAAAAATGTACCCTATATTCAGCAGACACTCAATACCTTTGTTGCAATCTGCCCAGGGCCCTGACAGCACGGTCAGTTAAGTATCCAGGCTTAAGTATATGGGATGGGGCCTAATGCGCGCGCTCAATTAGTTCTTTCAATAATAAATTTTAAGCTAATATAAAATGAGCACATTATGCCAACACTGTGTTTTGTGTGCTAACTGTTTTACCCAGAATATCTCATTTAATCCCTGTCACAAGCATAAGAGGCAGGTCCTATTTCTATTAGAAACCCGGCTTAGAAACATTAAGGGATTTGCTCAACGTCACCATGCTTGGGCACAGCACAGACAGGATTCCAACCCAGTAGCCTGACGGCAGATCTCGTGTCTTAATGACCCCAATGTTCCACCTCCAGATTCCTGGTTCACTGACTGTTCTAGCCAGTTCTTGTGACTTGGGCAGCGAGGACCTTGGTCGGTGTCTTTTTCTGAAGTCTATCTCCAGCAATTCAATAGCCCACCCTTGTTGATTGTAACCATTCTTCCAGCATCTCCCCTTGTGCTGCAGAGTCTCAGCAGCATTAAAAAGGGTGGTTTGTGGTAATTGATTGGTTCCAGTGGGTTTCAAAGTGAGCAGAATAACAAGGACAGAAAGATCAGCTGAAGGTACCGCCCACTCATCTGTGTAGTTAATCAACCCAGACAAGTGCAGTTAACTCATTTTGCCTCTCTTCACAATCTACTCATACTATGGCATAAACTTTGGCAGAACTGGATGGCATTTCCAAAACACTCAGAGGTTGACCTCTTGCCATTGTGTGATGTGGCAAATCCAAGAGACATGGGAAGTGACCAGTGCGCCCAGTGTGCTAAGGGCCACCATCAATCTTGCACTTCTCATTTCTTCCTCTGACACCCAACTAGCTGGTGTGATGTAAAGGAAGAGGGGAGGGAGCTAACATTCCTTATTTAGGCCTGTGCTGATTCGTCAATTTACTTACCTTATTTCTGTTTCACAAGAAGACTTTGTGGCTGGTATTTCCCCTATCTGACAGATGGAAAAAATAGAGACTTCAAGAAGTTAAATATTGTGTCCAAGTATATCTGACTGGTGAGTGCCAAGCAGGCACAAGAACTCAAGTCTAATGTCAAAGATCAAGTGTTCTTCCCACTGACAAGGCAAGTTGTCATAGTTTCCTGATTTTGGTCTGGATGAGGTGAAGAGCATCTTTAGGTGCATAAGGGTACGTTATAAATATGACATATGCAAAGAGTAGACCTGACTTAAGAAACTCTCTAAAAATGAGGGCAGGAGAGAAAGAGCTGCAAAGGTGAAAATTCACACCTCTGAATCCCCAAAAGGCAGACCCAGTCCTAGTCTTTCCTGGGTCTAAACACATTGAAACACAAACCACACTGGGGAAAAAAAAGTCATCATTTTTGTAGCCCAAGCATGTGTTGTCTGTGGAAATGGCATCCCCTCCACTTAGCTGCCCCATGACCCCCGCCCCTGGCCCCCGAATTAAGTTTACAAACCTCTGACAAAGGCATTGCTGTTGCCTAGGAAATCTAGAAAAGTAAGAAAACAGTGGTTTCACAGTGGTCTGGGGGTACAGTTAGAATAAGATATTGCATTTACAAAATTGATTTTATATACTCCTTGGGCCAGCTTCCTGGGATTAGAAGTTTCTTTCACACTCCACATTCTCTTCAGAATTCTCAGATATCAGGAAAAATAGAGAAAATGGAGAGCGCAGCAGGACAAAACCATAATTCAGGAGTTGGGTAATAGGTGAAAGACGCTAATCCCAGTTGAGAGGAGTTCATAAAAACGAAGCCCGGCCCCGCTTTGGGTAGCAGGAGTACTGCATCATGAATATTTATGGGGGAAGATGGGAAGCGCTGGGAAGCAGACCCAGCAGGGGCCGATCTACCCGAACAGCTGGGGATCGTTTGGGTGTTAAAATGAAGTTTTAAGGGACACCATTTAGATAAAAATCATATTTGAAAAGAATTATGCCTGTGTTCCAAATAATGTCTAGTGCAGAGCAATTTTGAGTTTTATATGCTGTGCAAACATCTGCTTGCTTTTAAACTTGACTCATCTCGTGCCGTCAAGTTGGATTCAGTTTCCACCATCTCCCATATTTTTCTGTTGGGGTGAAGCAGTTAAAGGGGTTTATGAAAAGGTTTAAAAGAAAAATATTGTGTATACATACGTATGTATAGATCACGATCTGACTTTTCAAAAAGCATTACTTTTAAAGAGGTGATGTGTACAGTGCTTAAGCGCATGGTCTCGGAGGCCAGACTCCCCAAGCCCAGATCCCAGCTCCACACTCACCACAGGCTGTGTGGCCCTGGGCACGTTACTTCAGTTCCCTGTGATTTAGTTTCCTGGTCTGTAAAAATGGGGTTATAATAGTGCCTGCTCCCGTGACTGTTATGAAAAGGAAACAAGCTCCTGGCTTACAATAAGCAGACTGGCTTTCATCATTATCATTAAAATTATTTTCATTTCCTTGGAATCCTCAGGTAAAGCTCTTAAAATGAGACTCATGTGCTTACCCCAAAAAGTGTTTGAAAGAATTGAAAGAGATAAAGAGCACGGTACCTAGCTCAGATGCTGGGTCCAGGGGGTACTTAGGGGGAATGACTAAGGAGCCAAAACCTACTTCCACCATCAGCTTTCATCACTGAGCGTTCCAAAAATGAGACTGATCATTTTCCAACAAAGCCAAATAGTTACCACCAACTAAACCAAAACTGCCATTAATGGTTAGGGTCTCAGTGTCAGAACTTTTTTTTTTTTTTTAATGTTGTAAGATTCGATTTACTGAGCATTATCCAGGGGTTTAGCCACATGGTCTGCTGAGCTGAACCTCTTCTTATCCTGTTTCACAGGAAAATTTCACAGGAAATTTTATTTTGGCCCCAAATCCTGCTTTTGCTCATTTATTATTTAATTCATTAATTCAAAATAAAAACAGTAAAGAAATAAAACCACTGAAAGCTCCATTTAACAGATTGCTTGTAGATTTATTACAGTTACTGCAGTTTAATTGTTCATTTCAGCTCTGTAAAGTTTCCAAATGTTGCTGGGAATGATGAATAATTTACACACACTTTCTGAGGAAACGCCTGAGAGCCAGTTTACCGATGTCTGAAATCCAGATTGCTACATGAATGAAGAATTCTACCTTGCCCAGAGAGAGGATAACTTGTTTCCAACAGTCCATCTGCTTCACAGCAGCCAGAGTGAAGATGCAAATATGATCACGCCATTTCACTGCCCAGAACTCTTCAATGACTCCCTTGGGATGAAGACCAACATCCTTCACGGAGAACTTACATGCCATGACACTGGACTAGCCTCCATCCTACTCCATGTCCCCGCTGCACTGCCCTTCCTTTGACTCCCTGAACTTGCCAACCTCTTTTCTGGCCAGCACCAGCTAGAAACAGATCCACACCCTGGAAGACCAATAGTCTGGAGCCCCTTCCAACAGAGAGCCCTTAGATATTTATTCAATACGTATCTAGTGAGAGCAGGGTGAACCTAATTTTCTAGTAATAAAAATTGTTTCCAGAAACAGATTTAACATCCAATTTACTTCACCTGGAGAAAGCAAAGTGATATTTTGAAAAAATTGGACTATTTTCATTTGTTCTCTAGTTTTTTGTCTCTCCTTGGCTTTCTTTTGTCAATTATTAAACCCGACAATTCCCTAGAGGGAAGGTTAGGCTAATAAAAGGGTTTCATATGGAGATCACGAAGACTGCCACTTATTCTGTGCCATGTATGATGTGGTTTCGGAATTTCAGGTGACCGTAACTGTCAGTTTCAGACACAGCTGTATTAAGTACACATGAAGAGTGCTCAAGAGAAACCAACCAATGATGATTTGATTTTTTGTTTTGTTTTGTTCTATTTTGCACTCAACAATACCTCAGCTTCAGTGAAAGTGAGACTTACTTTCTTTCTTCAAGAAGGTAAGTAGCTGCATGTAGAAACCTGAGTTAGCAGGTACCACCTTCCACAGTGAGTCTGGAACTGCTGCAGCACCCCGCTAGTTTGGCAGCCTGATGAGCTGTCTAGCTAGTCTGCTCCATCATCCGGCCCTGCCTCTACTAGGATGACACTTTTCCATCTCAGTTTCTGGATAACTTCTTAGTTTTCAGGTCTGACACTCAGTGTTACTTTCTCCAAGAGAATATCTCCGGCCCTGAAGACCAGGTCAGCTCATTAAGTGTCTGTGTTTCACTGATTCTGTATTATGTGTATATTTTCACATCTCTGAAATTAGATATGACTTTCTAATCATGGGGTCTTCCGAACTTAATCGGTCGGGTCAGGTCAGCTGGGCATCCTGACATGTCCATCGGGCCAGCACGTGTGCACTTGGGTGTGAGCCCTGACAACAGGACAGCACAACTGAAGCCCCCTGCCTTTTCTGTCTACAAGCCACTGAAGGACTATTTGAGGAAAGGGCACAAGTCCTAGTTAATGTCTGAAAAGCTTCTGTTGACACGTTTTGGTAAGATCAAGAAAATGCCAGCATCTAAACTCTGAGAATTAGGGTTGGCTGCTGGAAAGAGAATTCCAGACGATAGTGAAGAACTGTTTTAAGAAATGTTGTTCCCCAACTCTTGATGGTCAGAGAATAATACTGGATAGAATGGTAATGGACATTGGTAGCTTTGAGTCAAAAAGTGACCCAAAAGAGTTCACCTCTCAATGTGATATCTTATTTAATTTATATTTTCCTTTTTATGTATGTGTAAGTACTATATGATCAAAAAATCTATGCTGTAATAAGTCTAAAATGAGCTTTCAATAAGTATGAAATAAAATGTCAAAAGCAAAGAGTATTAATTTTCTATAATTAGGAACACATAGGGCTATAATTTAATTGGCAGAGTTTTATCTATCTTAGTAGAATACAAAATAGTGATGTGACATGGAAGTAACCTAAATGTCCATCAACAGGTGATTGGATAAAGAAGCTGCAGTGTATGTACGTGTGTGTGTGTATATATATGTATATATAAAATGGCATACTACTCAGCTATAAAAAAGAATGAAATAGTGCCATTTGCAGCAACATGGATGGACTTAGAGATTATTATAGTAAGTGAATTAAGTCAATAAAAGACAAATATCAAATGATATCACTTATATGTGGAATCTAAAAAAATGATACAAATGAATTTATTTACAAAACAAAAATAGACTCACAGACATAAAAAACAAATTTATGGTCACCAAAGGGGAAAGGCAGGGAAAAAGGATATATTAGGAGTTTGAGATTAACAGATACACACTACTATATATAAAACAGATAAATAACAAGGACCTATTTTATAGCACAGGGAACTATATTCAATATCTTGTAATAACCTATAATAGAAAAGCATCTGAACAAGAAAAAAATATATATGTATGTGTGTATATATGTATAACGGAATCACTTTGCTGTACATGTGAAACTAACAACTTTGTAAATCACCTATACTTCAATTAAAAAATATATATAATAAAATAGTAATGTGACTTATAAGCAAACAAGCTTTATGAAACATAGTATATATTTATATACTTGCTTGGAACTTTCATTCATTGCATTTATTTTAACTGTAATTCCATTTGTAACATCTGTTTTCCCAACTTAGCTAACAATATGGAGTGATGCTTGAATTAAAACAAGCATTAAATAAATATTTTATAGTGAACAAATGAAGTATTCTTAGACTTCTGTTCTTAAGTGCATTAATGTCACATGGGTTCTTGTACATCCACCTACTGTACTGGCCCCCAGTGCTAGGTGGTTGGAGGCTGAATCTGAACTGCAAATGTGTACTGCTTGAGGAGTACCGCTCTCCTTAAAAAAAAAAAAATGAATTAAATTGAATTGAATGCCTTCAGGTGGGGCATGCGGTCTCCTATTGCTTTTATCCATTTGCAACTACATTATCTACCTGCTCCTTAAAGGACTTTGAGCTTAAATGCCTGCTCTGTGCTTTGTATTAATACAAGGTAACCATATCCTTTGTGCGGTTAAAAGGGTAGTTATTGATTTGGGGGTGGGGGGAGGCCCCACCACAGGCCACAGATGTACCTATGAAGACACAGGCTATTGGGCAAATTCTAGAGCATCAAACTCAGCAGGTGGCCCAGCTTTTGCACTCATCATTCATCACTTGGTGCTTTTCCTGGCCCGCAGCATGCTGGCGCTGATGCTCACTGCTGTCCACAGGTGGCAGTGGTCCTTCACTATTGCAGAAGCCCAATGTGCCAAAATTGCTTCTACGCCTTGGAATCATGGGCCCCGGGAGATGAGATCTGTGTTCCAGGGCAGTTTGTCTGACTTTATCACTCCACCTCTTAGATGTTAGTGCCCACCTGCAATATTTACACAGGGAAGGAACTCAGCCCCTTGTGGGTCACAGGGTGTGTTTACATTGCTCGGATGTGAAGGTCAGTTTGCAACTCAAAAGGTTATTTTTCCCAGGTGGTTTAAACCAAGTACCTTTTCCAGTCTTCCCCCCTCAGATAAGACGGCAAGAAGGAAAAGGTGATTTCGCTGCTAACTTTGTTCCCTTACCAGACTCAACTTTCTTTCAGTATGATCATAATGCACTAGTGTATCTCCAACCTGAATCGTCACAATAATGAATTATAAAAATTAAGACATTTTCAGAAAACATAATACAGTCTTCTTATATGTTTGTCATTTTAAACATCATTCTGTATTTGTAGGGCCACACCGGAAGACTCCATTTTAAAGGGATTGAAATTAAGCAATATTTTAGCTCTAGCCAATTTTCCCAAGTAACTTAACACTTGATACATGGAAACTCTATAAACAAGGCTTCTGTGCATTATCATTCTTCTATTTAAATCTTGGCAGAATGTGTTTTACTTCTAACTTCGTTCCAAAAGCACTGGTTTTCTTAAGAACAGCCCCACAAATGTAAGTATTCCTTAATAACATAAGACAAAGTTTTAAATGCTTTTTCGTTAGAGACTATGATATTACCTACAGCAAGGAGTAAGTCACAGCAGATCATCTTCAATGGACTAACTATCCCAGAGAAAATTTAGTCCCACTGTATATACGACCATTAGCAACGGTCTCTGTGGCTGGTGGATTAAATAAAACAACTTTTCTCACAAGAGAACAAAAAATACGGTTATAAAGGCAATACTTCTGTGCCCAGGATCAGCCGCCCACTTCTTTTCATGATATGAAATTAAGAAATTCTCAAGAAAAGCATAGCGTTTTTAAAAGTACACATTACTGAATAAATGCAGCCTGTTCTAAACAGGCCACTTGAATTGAGAAATCTTTTGCAAAAGTGTTCTGGTGCTTTCAAATTGGGAAAGGCAAGTGAAAGACAAATGGCCCGTTTAGACTTTATTTGAGAAAGTTGATAAATAATAAACATTTAACAGTCTTGTTTTTCTCTACTGAGAGAGATTTATTTCCCCTTTCCTCTCACTCAGAAGTAAAACAACCAGCGTGTGGCTTTTCTTGCTCTGGCAGGGTTAGCGTCCCTTGCGCAGCTGTGCACATCTGGTGCCTGAGCCCGCACTAAAACAGAGCTCCACGCCATCACCCCACGAGCTCTGTGCTCCGTGAGGGTAAGCCTCTGCTGTTAACAGCCTCCCTGGAGTTGTTGCTTCACTCGGCTCCCTCCCCAACGTCATCTCTGTCCAGCTCTAACAGAGTGCCAGTTTGGTGACCTTTGACAGACACTCAAAATTAGTTTATCTCCAACTGTTGCAAGAAGATCATGTTGGACACGAGAAATAACAGAACAGCAGGCAGGTGTTGGGAAGCACCGCACTGGCGTTGGTATAGATTGGAGCATCAGAACCTGGGGCAACGCCCATGCTTCCACACTTCGTGGTCAGGTTAACAAGGTTCTGATTTGTCCAGCTTCTTGGGACTAGATCTTTGACCCAACCCAAAGCCATGTCCTTGGAGCTTCCAACTGAGCCAACAAAAGCTGCTGGACCTAAAAACCACCTTCAGGGCAAATCCAGGCTATAATGCAAAAGCAATATCCAAGTCATTAACAGGACAGAAATGAGCATTTATTAAGCTCCTGCTATGAGCCAAGTACTTTATTTGCAGTATCTTAGTGAAAGTTTAGAGCAACACTGTGGTAGAAATTTTATTAGTCCCACTTCACAGATGAGACAATCGAGATTCAGAGAGGTTAGCTAACTCATCTGCCAAATCATCCAGTTTATTCCCTACAGCATATTAACCTCCATCCACTTACTTGTGAGGCCTGTGGTTTTTTCCGCTAACTCACTTCCAAGGGCCCCTTGTCCCATTTTAGTACCTATAAAATAAAATTTTTAATACATGCTTTAGAAAAGGCAATTCTAGTACCTATGAAATTCATTCCCTCCATTCTTCTTTGAAGGATCTGGGGGCGGGGCAGGGAGAAGGGAAAGTAACTTGATATCAGCTGTTTCTTTGGATGTGGCATCCAATTTTTATAATAGATGTTGTTTTCCTTGAGCTCAACAATAGGCATCCTTGATTTTAATGAAAAAGGAGGTCCTTATTATAATGACTGATTTCATCACCAGTAACACAATTTATATAGATTCCCTTCCAGGATGTGCAGATAATCACAGATAAATTTGAGAGCAAGACCTGAGTTGACACCCCAGTTTAGAATGATACCACTATCAGGCGATATTCCAGAAATCACAGCACCTCTGGCCTTCAGTTTGTTTCTCTACCCGTGAAGAAGCCAAAAAAACTCGGTGATCTCCAGTACAGTTGTTCTAATGTACCAGACACGTTTTTAAAATACGCATAACCTAAAGAGAAAATTTTAACCCATTTTTAGAGCTCAGAACTAATACTTTCGATAAACATCATACCTAAAGTGTAAGTAAAGCACAATGAGCATACAAGTGAGAGAAAACGGAGCTACAATTACTTTCTGCCTCGGGAGAGCGCCTCTGAAAGTTCGCAACTGTGGAAGAGAGCCGACATCCCCTTGGTTTCTACCAGCAAATGTCACAGGGAGCCACCGGTGTGACCACCTCAGCTCTCTCCCCCCAGCAGTGCCAAAGCAACAGAGTATCAGTGCACAGGGGCACCCGGAGCCCAAGAGGACTGTCAGCACCTCTGTGCTTCCAGGGTTCTTTTCCAGACTAGGCTATGGGACGTCCACCCAGCACAGTGGCCAGACAGCCTAACCCTGGCCCCCATCCCACGAGAATTACTATGAATATGGGGATTTGGGGCACACATCAGCCCTCTCCCGTATTCAGGGTTTCGTTACTCATAATCCTCCTGGGACACAGACTAGTAGAAACTCACGTGCTGAAGAGTGCCCAGCTGTCACACTGTTTCTGAATGTAACTCAACCAAGTTAACTGTCAGCGCTGGCAGGGGAAGGGAGGAGAGAAGCTGGAAATAGTCAGAGGAAGAAACTTTTAACCCCAAAGCCTCCCACAACTTAGAAATTAAAAGCTCTTTTGTTAATTATTAGATTGCCTGCAGACAAACTAGAATGTTTCCGTATCTGGTAAGTGTTTGAGAAGTATGACCTTGCTCAAGGCTGTCTGACCAAAGGAGGTGAACTGGTACTTCTCGCTGGCGTTGGGTTTCAGTGATGTCAAACCCAATTCCAGCTGCCATTCTACCAATGACCCGGAGGTGTCTCTGCGCTCACTGTGCCATGCCGGGTTAGGCCCCATGTCGGAGACGCTGGGTGCCAGGGACTGAACAAATGGTAGCCACTGAGCTATGGGTTCCCTTCCCAACTCTCACTCCAAAGTTGGTCTCTGGCCCCAATGGTGGCACGTCAGTTGCTTCTCCAGATGTCATGGTTCTGTCAATTATTCAACACACATTTTAGGGTCTGTGTTACATCCTGGGGACATAAAGATGAGGAAACATAGTCCCTGTCCTCACAGAGTGCCCAACCAGACAGCAAAGACACGATGGAAGTGGCAATTACAGCGACAGAGGTGCGTACCAGGGGCACATAACGGGCAGAGCCCCTCCATCTGGTGGAATCGGGGAAAACTTCACAGAGAAGGTAGTGCTTGTGGGCACACTGGAAGGGCGAGTAGGATACGTAGGCACACGTCTGCTGGACTGGTTTGGGGATGTGTAGGGTGGCAGTGAAATCTTAGAAAAGAGAAAGACACAGAGCTTCATGTTCTTGGAGCATAAAGTTCAGAGTGTATGTGGCAGTTCATGGTGATAAACAGGTAGACAGGAGCCGGACTGTGCTCCAGAACTCAGACCTTTGCAGACAGACAGAGGGCTCTACACCCCCTAGCATTTGTTTGAATAACTCTACCAGGCCTACTCTATACAGAAGGTAGAACGCAAGGTGTGACTCAGACCCCGTGGCTCAGGGGTGTGTATTGAGGGGAGAAAAGGGTGCCCCTGCACAAGAGGGTGGAGCTAACGATGAGAAAGAGTCTGGAGGTTCTAACAGCAAAGTTCACACATCACAATTTAATGCACCCTCATAAAGCTCCCTCAGTCCCCTTAATATAAAGGATCTTTCTCTCATATGTATTGCATATTTAACTCTCTAAGTCATTTTGGGTCATTGAGCTGGACTGATGGAGTTACCCTGCAAAGCTTAAAACAGCATGGAATCAATTTCTTTCTTCTAGTTCAGGTTTTACAATGGAGTCATGCTGCTGCTGCTGATTTGCTGTAACAAGCAAGGGAGTGGGAGCAGGCTGGGGCAGAGGGAGAGGAGAGCAGAGCACACGTGGTGCCACACACCCACGGAGCCACACTCACTTCATACACTATTGCTGTTTTGTACGTAATTATGTAGTAGAAATTACAGGGAGAATCCTCACAATCATCTCCCAAAGGAGGAATCCAATCCAAGAAATAATGGAACCAGCAGTGACTCATCTGAATAGTTGTTACATTAAATAGGAAAACTTGTAATAAATCTTGAAGGATTATTAATGACTGGATTTAGTATTCAAGGAAGCTAGGAAATCTGGCACATATAAAATCCTGACTTTTACATCTATGTAATATCATTGAGGGCCAGGCTGAAACATCACTGAAATCTTAATGGTGGGGGCTAGCATAAGGATAACTAAAAAGAAAACAGCCACGCAAGGTAACTCTCAAACAAAAATTACAAAGTACCTCAAAATAATCCAGCACTGGGTGAAATAGTGAGCAAATAGCCAAAAAACCGACAGCCAAGAGAGCAAAAACTATTAAAGCAGTTTGAAAAGACTTTAAAATGTAGGTTTCTAAAGTTTTTAAGAGGAAAATTATATCTACAAAACAAAAACACGAGGCAATAAAACCAATGTCTGTGATAATACATTTATGAATAGATGTCTTAGAACTTACCTTTTTAAAACCTCAATAGATGGGATGAACAATGACCTAACATAAAGAAACAATTAGTAAATTAGAAGATACTATTTGATTAAATCACTGGGAAACCAGCATAAAAAAGAAAGAGATGAAAATTACTGAAGGAAAGATGATATACAATATGTATATCAAGAAACTCAAACATAACTCTAAGATATAAAAAGGCATATTTCAGGATGTAATTTCTGGAATTTTTTTTAGATCTGTAACCTAACCTGAACTAACTGGAAAAGGTTTGCTCTTATGATTGAAATGAGCTAAAAGTGAGTGGTAACAGAGGAGTAGCTCTAATTTTTTTCTTGTTGAATTTAAAAATCACAAGCAAAGTCAGAAGGAAGTCTTGTTAAGTGTGGATACGTTATGTCATTAGTAATTTGCATAAACCAGAGAAGACCGTTACTGCGCGTAGACAGACACGCTGCCAAATAACAGCCCTGTCAAGTCTTGCTGATTGGGCTCCTCTATTAATCCACTTTGCTAGGTGTGCTTAGCAAATTTTATTATTCTTTAAGTTTGTTCTCTTGCTTGAAATGGTAAGGTATTTAATTTAGATTCTTTAACACACATGCATTAGACTCGTTTGAGCTGACTGAGGAAACTTTCCTAGGATCCCTAGTGCCGGGCAAAATCCTACCAGGAACCGAAACAGAGAGCTGAGAAGGAAATGGGAGTATTTTGAATCATTCTGACATGATCTTCCTTTTTTGCTGTTCTTGCAAATTCAGCATGAATTTTTCTTTAGTGCTTTTTAATTACTAAATATAGAGTGAGGATGACAAGCACATTGCAGGACCTGGAATTTTGAGGCTAGGCATAGACCCTACACAGTAAGATGAAGCATGAAGAACATAAAAGGAGAGTGATGCTTATTTTGCTAAACGGTTGACATTAAAGGATTCATCAGTGGAGGAAGGGAATGGAAGGAAAAGAGAGTAGATACTGGGAAGCCACAGGAAGGCCAGAAGGACTTGCATTGATTGTAGAACAGATCCTAAAATGGTGACGGTCCCTCCCTTTTGCTGGGGGGCAATAAATTCCAAAGCATTGTCAAGGTAGGCTAAGAATCTGGCACTGGGAGTTTCAAATTTACATACAATTGATCCTTGAATTACTCGGGAGTTAATCCACATACAATTTAGGAGTCGTATAGTTGGCATTCCTTATCCTCTCACACCCAGATTCAGCAGACAGTGGACTGTGTAGTACTGGAGTGTTTACTACTGAAAAATGCCCACATATAGGTGGACCTGAGCAGCTCAAACCCGACTGAGGTGTTCAAGGGTCAACTCTGTGTGTGTGTAAGATATACATTACATATAATACATAGATATTTATATATTACATATAATATATATTTTATATACTATATAACCTACATATTTACAAATACGTGTATTTTTTAATCCCAGTTATGATACTTGGACTAAGATTTACTTCAATCTTTGAGAAATTTATCCTCTGCTGATACGATGTCAGTGAAGTATTAAAACATGACACCATTTCTGAAAGCCTAGAAAATGAAAGCTCTGCGAAGCCCTAAAAAATACCACAGGCAAAAGAAGTTCTAGTAGCTCACAGAAAACTTGTGCCGTCTCCACCGAAACTCCCCTCTGCTTCCCCCAGCAAAGCCAGCGAGGAACTGATAGACTGCTAAGTCCTGTATGTTCATAAAGAAGCTAATGTGGCCGTTTTATTACCCACTTCTAATTTCATCTTACTTATGACATTTGTTTAGCCCACTCTGTCATAATAATGACTTTAAGGTCACTTTGCTTAATTAGATGATCAAATTCTCCTTAAAAATGTTTTTTCCTTTACAGCAGTGTGTTTCTAACTTTCAAACTGATTAGTATAATACCAAATAGGATGGCAATCACTCCCTCATTGAGGGTTCTGGCCCCTCAATGACTGTGAGAAAATGGAAATTTTCACATTAGGCTGTTAGGGTGATAGCAGTGTCCTGAATCCTGAATCCTGATTCTGAATAGTAACATCTCTTCCCTAATTAACCACCTAAACGTCCATCGACAAATGACTGGATAAAGAAGTTGTGGTATATTTATACAATGGAATACTACTCAGCCATAAAAAAGAATAAAATAATGCCGTGTGCAGCAACATGGATGGACCTGAAGATCATCATTCTAAGTGAAGTAAGCCAGAAAGAGAAAGCAAAATACCATATGATATCACTTATATGTGGAATCTTAAAAAAAAAAAAAAAAAGAAATACAAATGAACTTATTTACAAAACAGAAACAGATTCACAGACCTACAAAATAAATTTATGGTTACCAGGGAGGGAAGTGGGTGGGAAGGGATAAACTGGGAGTTCAGGATTTGCAGATACTAACTACTGTATATAATATAGATAAACAACAAGTTTATACTGTATAGCATAGGGAACTACATTCAATATCTTATAGTAACTTACAATGAAAAAGAATATGAAAACAAATATATGTATGCATATGTATGACTGAACTATTATGCTGTACACCAGAAATTAACACAATATTGTAAACTGACTATACTTCAGTTAAAAAAAAAAAAGAATCACAACTGAAAAAAAAAAAAGAGGATGTGTGTGCCTTCTGCCTCCCAGCAGTGATGCACGAAATCTTGTCCAAAACAGAACCGCTGTGCACATTTACCTGTAAGCTTATAACTGGGCAACCCTTAAAAAGCCCAGCTGCCTTATGACCCAGTTTGGACACAGATTTTCATTCAGTAATCAGTCAGCCAAGAAGCAAAAAATAATTGCAGATCTATGTGGTACTTTAGTGTAGTATCTTGAGGCAATGTCAAAGCAGGATCATTCATTCATAATAACGACCAAATGCTTAAAATGTCTTTCCACACCTTCTTTCACACCAAGGATAATTGTTCCCAAAGACTCTCTCCACTTCACGCTAAACTCCCCAAATCCTGGCCACGTCGACTTCAGCCGCTCTTCTCTTTTCCATATTTTTGGAATCATTCTTCATTCAGCACTTTCTAATGAAAAGCAAATTTGCCAATCTTGTTCTCAGTTTTTCCCTCCTCCGTGACCCAGAATCTGCTCAGCAGAGAGTTGGGAAACACAGCAGGGAATGACAAATTCTCTTCAGTGGATAGGGGAGGGGAGAGGGAGTTCCCATTTCTCTATAATAATAAGACAACATTTTTTAAAATATTGACCGAACACTTAAGAAGGTGACTCCCACTGGGCCACTTTGGAAGAAGCGTCAACAATGGCGTAGTCTGAGGCACGTTGTCCTGAATTCAAACTGTAGCCAAATCTTCAGACTCCGTGGCCATGAAAATAATGAGATTTCTTTCTACCAGTGGTATAAACTCCCACCAAAGGCCCTGAGCTTCATTCCAGTGACTGTTGAATGACCTTTTCTCTTACAGAATCTGCATTTTGTTTTCCTGCATCTTCAAGAAGAAAACTGATGTAACTTCTGTATCCAGAATAAAACTTCGATGGGTTCAATCAGATCTTCACAGACTACACAGCTTCTGTTCCCTGTGTTCTACTCAGCCTGCTGGTAAACTCTTGACATGCATCCTGGGGGCAGCAATTATATCAGAAGCTGTCCTTTAATCCTGTGGTGTGAAGTAAGGCAGAGCCCCTTCCTGAACTACTGAAAATGCACCTATCAAAGGTACAGTTCAACACCATCCAATTTAAGAAATCTTTCAAAATTGCCACTTTAAGACAGATGGCACGAATCTGGCTCCACAAAATCCATAGATTTTTTTTTCATATCTGGTTTGAAAGAGATCTTTTCACATCATACATTTGAGGTAGACAGACAGTGAGAAGCAGAGAATTGTTTTATCCAGAACTGTGTTTTGTTTGCTGGCTAGTTTTGTTTGGCTTCCAAATAAAGTTAAGACCCCTCATCCCATTAACCCAAGGAAGCTGACTGATGGATAAGCATCAACTCACTGATATTTTCTTGCCTGGTCCCCCAGGCAACCTACTGTATGAATTCATACTTCAACTGACTGGATTGGGAGTGGAATGAGGCGCAGCTCGTAACCCCGGGGCAGAGAGCAGCCAAACCACCAGCTCACAACGGGTAACAGTCTGTACACTGAGGATCCCCATCACCACGCTGGGCCTCCTGAGCTGTCCTATGGACTCCTCTTTCCACACATATTTACTGAGTGTTAATTACACAGCCGGTGCTACACCCAGGCCTAGGGAGACAGAGGGAAATTACACCAACATGATCCCTGCCCTCCTGGAGGGGAAACAGATCCAAATGGTAGGTAAACAAGCAAAGTAACTGAACGTTAGTGTTATGAAGGAAACCGACCAAGGACAGGTATGCAGGGGACGCCTTTTGTAGGTTAAGAAAGTCTGGAGGGGTGGATGGATTTCTTTTCTCTATAATATTCCTTTGAAACTTTGAAGACAGCTAAGGCCTAAGAACACACATTTTCTTTTCTGAGCAAAACATTCACTATTTCTTTGGCCAATCCTCTGAGACAATGGCAGGGAGGGTCCCTTTAACATCTCCCTTTGTCACTTCTAGACAGGGGTCTTCCATGAAAAGAAAAGGATCCAAAAAATAGGAGACTTTCTTTTGGAGGCTAGTTGACAGACAAGTCAGAAAAGCTATGATACTGTGTCATTTACTGTCATTAGGAAAAATCTGGAATCCCAAAATCTGATTCTCAAATCTTTGGGTGCAAAGAGTTCTGAGTCTCTGAAAAAACCCTCCCCCTTAGCACACTGGTGGTACCAGCTGCTGGCAACTCCCACTGGGAAGCCAGAGCCACACTGAGGTATCTAGGGACCTGCTGTCTAAGACCATCGTCAAGCTCCCACCTTGTCCCTCCTGGTTTAACCCACAGACAGGCTATGACAAAGGCCCACCGAGACACAAGGCAAGGGGACGCGTTGCTCATGCTTGCTTATTTAGATTCAGGATGAAATGCACTCCCCAGCCAAGGTGGACCCATGTGACATTCCGAGTCAATGAAACCAGTCGGTTCACAAAACGATGAAAACATTTTCAGCACAACATGCAGATATCGATCATGCTATAAAGAAGGCCTCTGTTTTATTTACTAAACACCTCCTTGGCTGGGCAGGGCTGCGGCCAGTCAGAACTGTAACGCTGTGAGTCCAACTGGTTGGCATATTGCTTTTTTCTTTAATTATAGTTCCTCCAATTGCCCAGGTTCTGTAAATATTTACTCAATACTTGCTGCACTTAAATTTCCAGAATTTGATTGTCTCTCTTAGCCGGTTTATAACCACCACACAGAAAACCGGTTCTTCGGATGGAGGAGATAGCATCTGATTGACACACTGAACCTGGATTACATATTAAACGAGAAATGCCCTCCACGAGCCAAGATAATTGTGAAGTGAAGAGCAAGGGACCTTCTCGGTCGATGATGCATCCATAAAATGGTTGGAAAGCTGCCCTGTTTGCACATGGAATCGGAAAATAAAATGAAATAAAAAGATTCCATCCCATTCCTCTAATTTCATCATCTTGCTGCAGCCATTCTCCCCGGGGCTTTCCTCTCACCCAGTTGCCAAGGAGGTGTGAGGGGTTATCCTCTCTGAAACACCATTAACGATTCTTCGGACCCTCCTGGGGCTAGTCTGAAAGAGTGCTGTAGGGAAACTGGCGGCTTCTCTGGGCTCATCATATGGAAAGTATATTTCTCAACACAGCTGGCAAACAAATCTCTTTGAAGGAGATAGCCAAGAGGCCCGAGATTGGCCCTCAAATAATGAGCTCAGCATCTTTCCCTCTCCCCAGTCTACAATATCCTTCCTCCCTCATAGCTATTTATTATTATTCAATATTTATGCAAGCTATAAATGTGCAGAGCTCTGCACAATATCACAGAGAGGACCAATGCAATCACAACACCTTCTCCCTAGGCCTAGAAAAGGACCTGCAAGTCAAGTTCAAGGGCCGAGGCGTCCAAGGAGAAATGAGAACAGGGACATGGACGGACAGCTGCCCAGAGTCAGGGGCCCTTTCTAGACACGTGCACATTCTGCTGGCCCATTGCTCCTCACCACTGCTGTGGATCACAGGGGGAAACGGCTTGACCTCTCCATGCCTTTGGCTATTCCACCCTTGTTTTGTAAATAGAAGTAGAAATAGTGACCCAGAATTTAGACACGCACCATAAACTACAATTTATATTCCTAGGGCACATCCAAGGGAGTGGGAACTATTAAAAGAGCAGGAATTTAGGAAGGATAAAACCTGAGAAACACCCCCACCAATATGACTTGTGTCCATATTCAAATATAAACGGCCCTGACATCCTCTGACAGTGTTTACCAGGAAACGAGTGCGGTGAAGTTCAGGCCACAGAAGAACTATCCAAGGTCATGTCATCAGAAAATGACAGAGCTGAGATTCGAACCCAAATTCCCTGACTCCGAGGCCAATGTTTCTCTGTCGTAGAACGGCTGCCTCTGCCTGCTCCCTCCCTTGGCTGCCCCGCACTTTGGTTCCCTGGCATTTTCCCTCTTCAACTCTTCTGTCCTATTTTCCCTGAACGGCCATTCGTCCTCCACCCTGGACTCCACGCCTTCTCCAACCCCTTTCGTCTGTTATTTCTCTCCTTGGTCCCTCTGCTTTCTTTATTTCTATGTTCTTCCTGGGAAATCAGTGTCTCTCACGCCTTAACCATCAGCTCTATGTGGTGGACTTCCCACTGCCTCCTCAGCCCTACATTTGCGCTTACAAACCCTGGAGTCAGATGGGCTTAGGATGAAACATCCACACTGCTAAACACTGTGAGGCCTTCTGCAGTCCTCTAGAACTACTTCTCACCTCAAAATGAGGATAATATTGACCTCAAAGCTCAGGTCGAGACGTGCAGGGGCTGTCAAATATCCATCCTCCCCTCCTTCTTAGTAACAGAGCCTTGATTCTTAGCTAAGTACTTTATGGCCAGGCTCCAACACATTTCTTAGCCTCCCTTTTAGCTTCATGCGGTCACATGATTATGTTCTAGCCAATGAGAGACAAGCTGAGGCATCAGAGAAACAGCCTTTTCTCCACTTTTCTCATTCCTCTTTCTAGAACACAGATAGGATGGCGGAGCTTCGTTGGACATTTTGGATCATGAGGAGACCCTGAGTAGAAGCCAGGTGCTTGAGTTGGCCAGGCAGAAAGACACGTGACAGGGTCTCCCAAGAGACTGCAAAGCCGCCATAATAGCCCTGAACTTGAACTGTCTACAGATTATACGATGGGGGTGGAGGGATCACCATTTGGCAAGGTTCTTTCCTTATACATAGATGCAGCCAGATCTGGCGTATCTAGCATGTGTTCCCCCCTTTCCCTTTTCTATCCAGTGTGAGAAGGTGCCACAAAAGAAATACAGCAGCGACTGGCACTGGAGATACAACTGGAAGCAGAAAGGAGAGAAGTACCTTTCTCCTGCCCACCAGCCTCCCACCATGACTCCCACGGATCCAACTGGCCAGGAGCCACTTCCAACAAAGTCGTGGAAATGCTGTTGCAAGGGACAGCTTCCTTTGATGGAGAACAGAGCAAGATAAGGTCAGGGGATGGATTTGATGATAAATGCCTGGCAAATGACAAGCCCTTCCAGAGAAGGTTAACTAAATGAAGACCCACTTGTAAAGCATTTAGCACAGGACCTTCCACATAGTGGGCATCCCATAAATGCTGGCTCCCTGCCCTTCACTCATTTCTCTTCTGAGTTACAGATTCACAAAGTCATTCATCTCTGCATCTCTCCATACTGTTCCACTTACCTCCACCCAATTTGTTGAAGACAGAACTTGGTACCTTTCGCGTCTACAAAATTCTCTTACTCCTGTGTTCTAACACACATGATGGAATCATGACTATTGTAGGCACTGTCTTGATATTCCAGAGTCCCATTAAATTCTTATTTTTTTAATGGAGGTGCTGGGGATTGAACCCAGGACCCTGTGCATGCTAAGCATGTGCTCTACCACTGATCTATACCCTCCCCCTGTGAACTCTTCCCTTTTCATAAACTTCCTTTCTCCCAACCATCGAGTTACCAAAACACAGATGTCCTGCCTCCATGTGTTTCCTAACTATGCCCTCTAACTCTCATGACCAGGAATCTAAATCGCCCTTGGTGTCCCTGATCCTCTCACACTGAGCCTCTGCCCTTCTCTGTTCATCCACACTACCCAGATCTCTCTGCTAGCTTCTTTGTCACCAGCTTCTCATTTTTTGGCTCGCATGAGGCTTTGAACTCAGACTCAACTTTTTGGCCTCCTTTCACCATCAGTTACATAGCTAACTAACAGCTTTCTCTCTCATACATCAAGTTCGCAAAACCAAGGCTTTGAGTGGCTCATGTATATTTTCTTGCTACACCACTAAGTCAGCTGCCTGCGGCGTAACTGCCTGTGAATGATATTTCCACTGTGGCCTGTTTGTTGGGAACTGAGAGGGGCCAGGATAGCTTATAACTGACATCTCCTTAAACAGCTCTACTACCACAGCTATTCTTTTTAAAGTCAGATATGAGCATAGCATCTTCCTGATCAAAACTCACCAAGCCTTTGATGACTACCCACAACAGGAAGAAAAAAATGTTTTTTCTTAGAAAATTTAATAGGAACTACCTCTGTCATTAAGAGACGTTAGTCACTTTGTGATTCATGAAATGTTGAGTAAAACGTGCTTGCTGGGAATCTCTCACAACAAGAAAACAATGTCCAGTGGATCTTTCTGTACTCATCCTGTGCTCCAGTGTCTTGCATCCAGTGTCTGGGACTTACTTTCCATTTCGAAATACACTTTCCAAAGCCTCTTCTCTGAGCTTCTGCTCTCTCTGTCTGGAATGCTTTTCCCCTTGATACGTCTACATGTTGAGATACTGCCTATCAATCCCAAGAAATTCTAACATGGTCTTTGCAAAACTATGGCCCCTCATCATCCCAGATAGAATTAGTCCCTTCTAGACACATACACTCTCCCTCCCTTATAAGCTCCAAGATAGCAGGGACAATACCCGTGCCGTTGGCCACTGCATTCCTAGTACTCAGGAGAGACTTGGCTTAGCAAATGCTCAGTGCGTACCTGCTGAGTAACGGTGCACCCTGTAGCACACCGTTTCTTCCCTCTATGTCTGCTGAAGCACTGAGCACAGCCTGCCTTAGAGTCCAGCCACGTCAATTCTTGTCTCTATCCCCAACAGCTACTGAATAAGAATACCTCTTATTAATCTTGGCATCTCCTATGCACCTAGAAGACTACATTAAACACCCTAGGTTCATGATAAAAGTTTGTGAAATTGAACACTTGCGTGCTTTTCCTTTTGAGGTCAAAAGAAAGATTTGTATCCAACAAGATACTTTTTTCTTCACAAAGGAAAAAAAAAATAACATTGGCATCACCTATACATACAAAATAGAAATCTCTAAAAATTAGGGAATAAAATTTAGGTTTTTGATATCCGTTAATTATAACCTTTTAAACTAAAATAACTATTTCCATAGTAAGTAATTAATGTCATTCTCATATTGCTAGCCATTACTACAAAATAAGATATTCTTAAATCTCAAGTTGTAGAAATAATATATACATTTTATTACTGGAGAAATTGTCTTATTTCCAACTTTAAGGTACCTTTGGGAAGGATTTTTTTTTTCAAAATTGACTTGGAGTGTCCTTTTATGATCAACAAATAGTTAGGGAATGTTTGCAAAGACAATTGCTGCTTTAAATAATCATTTTTTATTCCTTTAACAGAAATACAGTGAATTTAAAAAAAAAACACATTTACTCATTAACTCTTTTGTCAAAAGCAACAGTATGTGGAATTAAACTAAAACTTTATGATTTGATTTTAAGGGTAAAAGAATGTCCATTGCAGAAGAAACTGATTTTTTAATGGAATCAAAGATGAAGACCTATTCTTTGAGGACAATGCTGAGGAACCAAGGAAGTCATGAGGAAGATACTCATATGAATCTATATGAGATGAAGTTCAAAATATAAAGAAGAATACACCAATATTTTATCCATGCACCTTAGTAAACAGAACGATGCCAGCTCTTCTGTCCTCCCAGGGAAGTCCTGGAACTTCTGCTCCTTGCTCCACCCAGCACCACACTCCCTGTCCCTCTGACTTGCTTTCGTGGGACCACCTTTCTCTCTGAGGGGTAAATGGACACTTGGGTGGCCTCGTCTCTCTCCTAGGCCAGCAGCAATAAATCAGGGACACAGCCTGGAGTTTGCAGTTTCTGTGGGAAATAAAGACCAGGCAGGACTGCTTCTAGAAAGTGCAGCCCAGATCCTCTTGCTTGTTCTTCTCTGGTTCTCCTCCTGAACAATTTAGGTAGAACAAGCCAGGCCAACCTTTCCACTGAGCCCGTCTTCAGTGCTGGAGGAATTGAAGGGAAGCACCACGTCGATTTTCATTCCTCCTCTGCTGTTACTAAAGCTCACCCTTTGGTATACATCAGTGTCTCTCAACAGGCTGTTAAAAGCATTTTGGATACATCCATCACTTCATTGTGTGAAACTGGTTGAAACACTGTAGGATGTCTCACATCTCTACTTCTCATCATTAAAGTCCAGGAATGCCCCCAGACATTGTGAGCACAAAACCAAACCAAAACAAAACAAAAAAACAAACAAAAAAAACTCCACACATTTCCAAACTCTCTAGAAAGACGGTAGTCTCTGTGTCTAGGCCTCCTTTTGGTCCAAATCAAAACTCAGGATGGCTGAATCTTAATCTCCCACAAAAACAGCAAATGATGTATTTAGGTGTTGGTACTGGTGCTGCTACTACTTCCTATAGCAGGATCAGTCCAGAAAATGTGTATTTTTACTCCCCTGAGACAAGGGAGGCATGACTCAAAAAATGTTCTTGCCCCACAAAATTCTAATGAAAATATTATCCCCACTTAGGAACAGATTTACCACTTCATCAACTCAAGAAATGGCAAGTGGATGTATTCCTAAAGTTAAACTCTTCCAGACAAATAAAAGGAGGCTTATCCTAACTTACCTCACCTTCCTATTCCTCACCCCCTCCCCAAAAAAAACACAAGCAGAGAGGATGGCTCCCACCATAGATGAGTTATTTGCATTCATACAGATAGTTCTAACATTTGGCAGAAAGGAAGGGTTTATCTGGGGGAAATACACACTGAAGATTGACTTGTCAGGCAAAAGCTTGTTAGTGTTGCACTGCTCCTTAGAGGACAGAGGTATATCCTGAGGTTTAAAATTTAATGAGGATTCTTGGAGAACAGACCAAATTGTAGTCACAGAAAATAAACTTTAGGCAATCAGGTCTGCATCTGATCCATTTTCCAGCACGCTAAACTTCACTCATAACCTGTCTTCAGAATCATCTTTTTTCTGCAAAGACCAAACCTGCTTTGTTTTTGAGAATGTAGTTCATTGGAAATAAAATGCAATGTCTCTGAATTGACACCCACAAGTCCAGTCACAGATGAACCCAGATTATATTTGCAGGCAGCAAGGTATTGGGTTACCGAGTCCTTCCGGCACCTATTTGTTACAATCCCATTGAAAATCAGCTGGCCTGGCAGAGAAGCTCTCATTTGCAAAAGAGAAAAGTGAGGATTATGCTCACAGGACTGCAGATGTAGCAGGTGTTTGCAGTGGTTACAAAACATTGGCTGTAAGCCTGGCTACATCAAAATTACCTGAAGACACTGCTGGCTATACAGCTTCCCTGGGTTCCACCCATTATGGTCTGAACTGTGTCCCCTCCACATTCTTACCTTAAAGTCCTAATTCCCAGTGCCTCGGGGTATGATTGTATTTGGAGACAGGGTCTTTAAAGAGGTAATTAAGGTAAAAGAAGGTCAAGTGGGCCCTAACCCAATATGACCAGTGTCCTTACAAGAAAAGATTAGGACACAAGCAAGCACAGAGGGAAGACCTACACACATACAGGAAAAAGCCATCTACAAGCCAAAGAAAGACACAGGAGGAGACACAGATACAGGGAAGTGAAGATACAGGATAACAACCGCCTTCTACAAGCCAAGGAGAGGGGCTTCAGAAGAAGCCAGCCTTGTTGACATCTTGATCTCAGTCTTCTAGCCTCCCGAACTGTGATACAATAAGTGTCTGATGTACAGTCCACCCAGGCTGTTGTCCTCTGTTACAAAGTCCAAGCCACCTAATACATCTCCCTAGACACCAAATCAGAAATCTCTAGAGGCCGGGGGCAGGGGTGAGTCTCACATACCAGACAGAGTTTGAGAAGCACCAACGTGGATTTCTTCCCAAGACGCTAGCAGGCTTCCCCAGACCGCCCATCACCTTGACCTGCTCTGACTACGGCCCAGTGCTGGGCCCGTTCTTGCCACAGAAACAACCCTAGGTGTCTATGATGGAGTCAGTTCTTCCTCCTCCCCTTTAACTTGACTCCTTGAAACATAACTGCCACTTTTTTTGTCCTAGGAGTTTCAAAGGAACCTCTCTCCTCAGAACCTGCTTCTGTCAAAGCTATTTGAGAGGTAGCTCAAACGGGTATTGTAAGATGACATGAAAATCTATTTCTTGAAAAAAAATGTAGGGAAAGAAGAAGGTTAGTTCAAGTTGACCAAAATGCTAGATAAGTGCTAAGAGATGGAAAGCTGAAGCAGCTCAGTGGCTCAAGGATTGTACATTTAAACACAGGGCATCATGAGTGACTAGCCCTGAAATTCTCCAGCTTTTCCTGGAGCTATAAAGCCAGAATGTGCCAGCCTCCAAAGGGGGTGTCGGGGAAAGCCATGGCTGTTCTCCAAGGAATTCTCATGGAAGATCACCTCACTGACCCCAATTCATAAATACATGGGTATTAGGACTGGGGAGTTTGCAGTATGTGATGGAGATTGAATATTTGCTTTTGGCCAACCAAAAGCAATACAGGGCTCCCTCACATGTAGAGTTCCTGAAACACTAGAATCCACTTATGGATTCAAGAAATTGGACCCTTGCGTGTCATTCTGTTTTAGCCATGGCCAAATCCCCAAGCCTGAAAGGAAATTATGAAGCCCCTCCTATTTCCACCATTTAAATTATCCAGTTGGTTCCCTAACATCATGTTTCAGGATTACCGCTCCCTGCCCCTAAATTTGCAACTTTGCATTTTATTTTCCTAGAAGCAAATATGACCAGCAATACCTCATTTCTGGGCAGAGGTACAAGTGTTTCTGTGGCCTAACCCTACCCCAATTACCACCATCTACTATAACCTCTTATCCACTGAACCTCCTGATCATATATTCATTCACTAATTCAACAAATATATATTGAATACCTATCACAATTTGGCATATTCCAAGCCCAGGGGTACAACAGTGAACATAGAATACATTTCTGCTCTCCCTGAACTTCATTTCTTGTGGTAGAAACAAACAATAAACAAGTAAATAAATAAAAATACAATTTTAGATATACACTGTAACAAAAATTAAGCAAGTGATGAAATAGATCACTGGTTCCTAAAGTCTGGTCTTTGAATCAGCAGTGAATGAGCAGTACCATCATGGTCTGGGAACTCATCAGAAAAGCAAGCTCTCAGGTTTCAATCAAGACTTTATGAATCAGACATTGTGGACATAGGACCAAGCAATCTGATGTACCTTCAAGTTTGAGAACCACCGCTGTAATAAAGAATGATGAAGAGAAGGTCGCTTTAGATCGGGTGGTCAGGAAAAATCTCTCTGAGAAGATGAATCTGAGCTGAGACCTGAATGCCATTTGTTCTAGGACATGTCTTGGTCTTAATTCCCTATAGGGGTCACTTAAGTTCTCCTAAAATCTTTGGTCTTTATTTCACGCTTACCAAATACTCTCTAATTACAACTTCCCATCCGGGCTGGCTTCTTAGATGTATGACCTAAGCAGTCACACAAGTGTCTGTGCTCAGAAGAGCCCCACACTTGGTTTAATGCTCTACTGTCACCATCTTGAAATTCTTAGTAATTTTATCCCTGAACCTGTGTTTTGTAAGTGAAGTCCCAGGGGACATTGGAGCTTGTGCGAGAGCAGGGGAAGTACAGGCAATGTGGGTGCTGCCCCATTCACAGACAGCACGTGCGCTGCCCTGTGAGCACGGAATTCTGGTGGACCTGCAACGCGTGGGAGTTCAATGACACTCCAAGTGAGTTCAGTGTAAGCGTGTTATGTCTACAACTGAATAAGCAGGAGCACTGACAGTCCAGAGAGGCCATGCTTCCTCTTCTAGCCAGAATTTGCTTCAAGCACAGAAAGAATGCAGTGGTGTTCTAGGAAGCAAGAACTGCCAGGGAATGCTATCACGTCTTGACTTACCCATTTTACTTCCCTGCATTAGCCAACCATTTATGCTGAAAATGAAGGCATAGAAAGAAAAAGATAGGGCAAGCCATCATTCCTATTCCTTTCAGTTCATCCCTACTCTTCAGTCAGCCAAAGGTGGAAAGTGTTGGTATAATGCAAATGAATCAAGAAGCAAAATTAAAAAAACAAAAACTGAGTGAGTATCGTGCAGGAATTCCACTGTTTTGGAAAGAACAAAATATATAGGCAGGCACAAGCTACCAAACATGCAGCGTGTAATTTTGATGATTCTGCATATGAATCAAATGCTTTTAAATGTATGTTTAAAATTGGCATTGTATAATATAAATGGTAAAATTCATGCCAATAATTTAAATTTTTAATTTTTACTTACTTAAAATGATGTTAAATAGCAAGTAAAAAAGAGCATGATGCACCGAGGAAAAGAACGTAGAAGAAAGGTAAAAGCTTCATACGTTCGTTCCCTTAGTGACAACGTTCTCCTGCTTTTTGAACTGGGGCTCACACAGCACGGCCTCCCACTGAAAGTCTGTCCACACAGAGTGAGAAGGCACACTCGCCATGCTGCCATGAGCGTTCCAACACACGCAACAGCTCTACTCTGTCACAAATGGGTCACATCCATCTCTGGGAGGGGACCAGGTGGCACCATTACCAGAAGAGTGCAGTGGCAGTTGTATCCAGCAGGGGGATAAACAAAAAGGAAACTTCCCTCTAGCTCATGTCCAGACTCTATGATAGTAACAGCTTCTTCAGAAACAGACATGTGGGTAGCTTCCATGACCCGGTACGATGTTGAATCTTAAATGAACTGGCCCATGTAAGTAACATGACACAAATGAACTTAGTTACAAAACAGAAATAGACTCACAGACATAGATAACAAACTTATGGTTACTGAGGGGAAAAGGGAGGGTGTAGGGATAAACAGGGAGTTTGGGATTTGCAGATACTAACTACTATATATAAAATACATAAACAAAGTCCCACTGTATAGCACAGGGAACTATATTCAATACCTTGTAATAACATATAATGAAAAAGAATATGAAAAGGAATTTATATACATATAACTGAAATACAATGCTGTACACCAGAAATTAACACAATACTGTAAACTGACTATACTTCGATTTAAAATTTTTTAATAAAAATTTTTTTTTAATTTTTAATAAAAAGAGAAAGAACTGGCCCAAATTCTTTGAAACCACTGGGGCACCTTCCTAAAGGCAAGGGACGCAAAAAGAGCTAACACCCCACACACTTCCCAGAAGAACAAACACAGCATGAAAACCTCCGTTAACTGACTAGCAGTGCTAAAACAGCGCACCCTTGTCCTAGTAGGACTTGAAGGGGGATTCAGATTGTTGAAAATTATGAGGTTTGAGGGTCCTGTCTTACTTTACCTTCTATTACAAACTCAGGTTACACCTATTCTTAATGGAAATAAGGTCCCCCTTCTCTAATCCACTTCGAACTTGTATTGCCTGTCGCTCATAGCAACCAACAGGGGAAAAATGCATTCCTTTGACTTGGCTTGCCCAAGGTTCAATCCTGAATGCTGTGAGAAGGACCTCCATTGACAGGCAGTTCCAAGGCCTGGTGTGTGTCACCTCACACGATCAGATGCATCACCACGGCCACTTTGGTTCATGAGAAATCTGGGATTCCTCTCGCACGTGGTGCCAGACAAGGCACAAAAGCTGCTTTCAGGAACTTAGGCAGGTTTACGAGGCTGAAAGCGCCAAGATTTCGGGGTTACAGCACTATCCCACTCATGTCTTATTAAGATGCGCCTTCATCACTAGAAATTCCTTTCAGTCCCAAATGATTTCAGCCTTGTTATTGAGCCATTAGGTAAAAGAAAAGGCTTAGAACCAAAATCCTCACCTCCCCATCGAAACCATTAGCTTTTGGAGAATGATTTTTACAAGTTACCTAAATGGTGACCCTGGGGAATACAGTGTTCTATTAGGTGAAAACACAGGTAACGGATTTATTTTTCACCCTCAAAATGAAGAAATAAATACCTTTTACTGATAAGTGATATGTGGGAATGTTCTGGAAGAGTTCAAAGGTGGACGCTCCCCTATTCTGCTACAAAATAAAGAACTGTCTCTTGTACAGAACTTACAAAGAGGCTGGAAGCCAGAGAGATGGGAAGAGTCCAAGTCCTGTTCCTATCCAGTCTCAACTGCCGTCCAGCTTCAGCTGGCCCGCCTGCCTCTCGCTTCGTCTTCAAGGCACTGGATCAGATCAGAGGCTTTTAAAATGTGCTCCATGAAGTTCTTACGTAAAAGGTTGTTAAGCCTTAGTGAGCATAAAGAATTACCTAGGAAGTGTGTTCAAAATCCATACTCGTAATCCTCCACCTCTGAGTTTGAGTCAGTAGGTCAGGGAGAAAGGGGGACCCAGGAATGTAAATTACTAACAAGTTTTTCAGCTGATTATGATGCAAGGACTGTGGAGGTAGCTTCAGAGTTTGGAGGGGAGAGGGGAGATGTGAAGAGGGCCCTGCCACCTTCAGCATCACATGTAAGTAGAATCAGCCGTCCCTTTTAATGATTAAGTGCCCTACAAGATCTAGCCTGATAGGAGACTCAGTGCTTTGAAAAGCACAAGACTAGATGTCCTCTGATGCTCTGTGCAAAGCCAGTGTCTAGGATTCCAGGAAGCTCACGGTGAGACAGTCTTAACTTGAAGGAGGTACATGTCGTACACTAACAGCTGTATGGAAAACTTCTAAAGTGGGCCAGAGAAAGAGACACCTGCCCCCAACTGCACAGATTCCCTGGAATTTGTCAAACAATTCCCTTCCTGTAATAGATAAAACAGAGGCACTTTACCTCTTTAAAAAATTATTTCCAATAATTAGTGTTGAGGGTTGAATTTTGTTCCTCCAAAAGACACGTTGAAGTCCTAACCCCCAGGATCTCAAAATGTGACCTTTTTTGGAACTAGGGTTGTTGCAGCTGTAATTAGTTAAGGTGAGGCCATCTGGCATAGGATGAGCCGTTAATCCAGTATGATTAGTGTCCTTAATAGAAGACAATGTGAAGACACAGGCGGAGAACGTACTGTGATGACAGAGACTGGAGGAATGCAGCTGCAAGCCAAGGAACCGAAGATTGCCGGCAACAACCAGAACTGGGAGAGAGGCACAGAAAACCCTCCCGCCAGGGCCCCGGGAAGGAACCAACCCTGCCAACACCTTGATTTTGGACTCCCGGCCTCCAGAACTGGGAGAGGATAACTTACTGTCATTTGAAGCCACTGGGTTTGTGGTACTTTGTTATGGCGTCCCCGGGGAACTGATATAATTACTAAATTAGCAAATGATCAAAATAAGCCTGGCAAAGGTTGCTCTTTTATCTTAATTTCATTTTCTGTGCGGGAGTATGAAAGATTATCCAAACTCTGCCCAGGACTGGGCGAACCTTCTACCCACCATCCTTCAAAAGCAACGAGGTCCATCTCTAAATTGAATCTCAATGTGTCATTAAAACAATCTCTAGGTCACAGCAGGCCATGTGTCCCCATCACTCAGTGTGTCTCATCCTTTCACAGAAAGAGGTCATTAATTGGTTTTGGGCACAAAGTCAAAAAGCTTTTAAAAATGTTTAAAAGAATAAGTGATCTCTATGTAAAAGGATTCCAAAAGCTCATGTTCCTACAGGGGGAAGGAAAACATTCTGAAGTTTCTGGGGAACTAGGTCACGTCTCCATGTCCCTAAAAAGAACTTTTCACTTTTAATCTCACTGAATATTGTGATGATTAAAATGCCCTCACAAAATACCAACTTGGTGGTACTCATAAGCCACTAAATTCAATTAGCCTCATATTATTAAGGACCCGTGATAAAAATTAAACATTTTTTGAAGTAATATACATTTGAATAGTATCCTAATTTGAACAAGAGATTCATAGCAGAATCTGAGTGTCACAATTAGGGCATTCATTTTTATTTTGAAAAAAAAGGAAATAAATAGGAATCTAATTTAAGTAAAACAAATAGTCAAATTTGATAAAGATAATTAAGTGTGGCAGTTAGAATTTACATGTTAAAAAATGCCCCATGATCTACTGTTAAAATTCTTTCTATTTTGCTTTAAGTTTTAAAACTTGTTTTATTATGAAAGATGTCTTCCATGTCTACAAATATATAAGATGAAAAAATAAAAGAAACTCTGGTGTCCCTCCCATCTGGCTTGTGATGTGGATTGGTGATTGACCAATAAATCTCCTGTAAGGCCCTCCCCTGCTGGATGGGTCTCTCCTCTACCTCCCCCACCCCTGCTATTCTGAGTTTCCTGCTTTAATTTTTGATAAGAGCTGGTGCAGGCAGCTAGAATCACATTCGGACAAGCTGTATTACTTAAAGTGAGAAGCCTCTGTACCTCGTGTAAGCAAAGCTGTAACATGATAAGCCAAACCATCAGAAGTAAAAACTGAAGATGATTATGTCTATCACAAACGGAATCATTAGGAAAGTCTTTAAAATAACACCTGACATTAAATATAACAAAATTTGATTCAACTAACATGAATTCTGTTTTCATAAAAATTTTTAGGACCTTAAGTAATACATAAATTGAGGTGGGATGATTTCTGTTTTTTATACACACACACACACACACACACACACACACTCATTTGTTCAGCAAACACTCATTGTGTACACCCACCACGTGCCAAGAATCACTTGATGCTAAGGACACAGCTAAGATACAGAGGTCACTAGAACAGTATTTCATACAATCACATCTCATAAATAAACCCAAGAGAAATAAAAGAAAGGAACAATTGCTTGTGGAAAGTAAATTCCTTAACAAAAATCACTAGGTTTCATTGACGGCTATATGAGGTTTAGTCTAATTTGTATCCTTTTCTCTCACTCCTGATTTCTTACACACAAGGAATCTGAGTCTGGGCTCGCCTCCCTATAGCACAAAGGGCCATCCTAGCAGGGGGCTTGGGGGTTATTGATTCAGAACGATCCAGCCATGTCAAGGAGCTACAAAGCTGAAGTCTCTCCAGTTTAAATGAAAGTCACCATCAATCTCAGCAAATTATACCTGAGAAATATTTTCGTTGGTAGAGTTCTACAGTCGTACTCAGTCCAGCTTTAGTAAAGTGTGTTACAACTTTAACCATAAAAATACTTTCAAGTCATCAATATTAACCCAATTTCTCTATCCTTCCCATTCCTAACATACGACATTAAAATAAATCTTAAATTTATTATCTTGTACATATAACCAATTGCTAAAAGATATGTCTATCTATTTCAGTTTCATTCAACAGAAATCAATTTTGATCAATCTAAGCAAAAGAACAATAATTTGCTGGAACCAAAGGAACTGTTGAACAGCTAAGCCCTGAGAAAGAGAGACACCAAGATATCCCTGGAGTCTCCATAACTATGCAGAAGTTGTCTCTAATGAGCTAATTTACTCCTAACTTGGCTCCAAGGAGCCCTGGGCTCCTGACCATTCCAGTCTATGTCTCAGATTTCCAAGGAGCAAGGCTCTAGCCAGCCCCGTCTGGATCAGCCACTTCCCCCTAGATCAATCAAGGGGCAGGATCAGTGTACATGTGCCTATTAACAGAGAGGGCCAAAGGGCTGTGAACCAAGAAGTTGTCTTCTGCATTAAAGTCAGTTTTTAAAATATCCACCCTCTTTAAGGAGTTAAGGTTCTAAGTTGACGACACTGCTTCTTTTCTAATGCTTATTCTGCGCATAAAACGACAGCTACGGGGATTGCTTGGAAGGAAGGAGGGAGACAGGAAGGTGAGGAAGGTGAGTATCACATGCAACCTGACTCCACACTCATCTCAACACATAAGAGCTGCATTGTGGCATTTTCTTTATCCCCTGGACAGGGAGAGCTCAGGAAAAGCAAGAGTCACTCGGAGGCACAAACTGAATTCTAGAGTCAAGGGGACAGAGTGGGGTTTACTCCAAAGCCCTAACTAGAACACCATATCCCACTGTAGTGGAATTAAGCAGCCAGCAGTGATTCCTCAGAATCAGCGTCTTGTGATATTTCCAGTACTACTCTCACAACGAGACATGACGCGTCTTTATGATTGGTGAACAACAAAAACAAGCAAATAAAAACCTTTACACCAAAAAAAACCCAAAACAAAACAAAAAAAAAAAAAACACCAAAACCAGGATGAGGGGAAGCAAGGATTCTAGGCTAACATATGAAAACTGTCTAAATACGGAAATTTACTTCTTCAAGAAGCAAAAGCATCTACTGTTTCGGTTGGAAAGGTTGCTTGATGAGCTCAGTCTTGAATTACATGAAAAGACTTATACACAGTGAACACTTTGAGTCTAATGAGAAATGTCAAATGGAAAATGTAACTCAAAGAGTCTTGCTTGAAAAGTTCCTGCTGATGAAACCTGAAATCAATATTGATGAATTTGGCTTGCCCAGCTTTTTCTGAGTGGAATGAATGGGCTTGGTAGAAGTTATTTTAGCTGTATTTCCTAGGCACGCCAGTAGAGTTTTTTCAGCATTCCTCCCGCCACACATGTGTAATACATTTATTATTTACAATACACACACAGGAAGCGCTTGATTGATGAGATAACCCCCTTTTCAGAAAGATCTTTTCCAAATGGGGTTTTACACTGTATGTGTTAAATGAAGTACCATAAAGTCAGTAAGATACACTTTTTCACCCCTGGACTTTATTTCCAATAAAAATATTTCAAGGCTGATTTTTTGGGGGGTAGATTTTATGAGATGTAAAATGAGGTTACAGATTAATATAGATTGTGCCTGTGTATTTTTCTCTTTACATGCTCTAACTCTTCGTGCACAGTGTGTATACAAACCGTACGTCAACATGAGATGAGAGAAAAAATACAAGGGGAGAAGTTGAAATTATGATGGCTTCTGGATAAAATGCAATCATATAGAGTAGATCATTGCATTCATGTGAATTTAATACATACTTAGATATTCATACTGTACTATTACAGTGAATAAGAACTCTGAAAGTTCAAAGTCTCGTCTGTGAAGTTTTGTAAATGTTTTAAATTTAATTTTGAAACATTTGTATTGCTATAATACAAATGTTCCCATTTACTACTGGAAAGTAAATTTTGCTTTTAAACGAGGGAGTAATATTTAGGAAAATGTCAAATTCATATAATTTGGTTTGGTATGAGCTATTAGTTTTAAGCCTCTGCATTTAAATATAGTTCTCCTGTTGTAAGACTCTTTAAGAGTCATATAACAGATATAAAAGCTAAGGGTTTCCCTTTGAAAAACAGCTCTTTTCTTCCCAAATCATCACATTATAGGGTTCCTTTCAAAAGTATTATCCAAGTATTACTTCATGGACAATTATTTCACAAAAAGAAGGTATTCATATGCTGTGTGTATTAATATATATTTATATATAATATATAATCATATATATTCACTTATATGTGTAAATATATTTTAAAAGATGCTTAAGATTTTATATAGTAATGATTTATATTCTTAACATGTATCAGGCCCTATTCTAAATGACTTACAGATATTTACTCATTTACTATACACAATTTTATAAAATAGGCATAATTGTGGTTATTATTACTGTTCTCATTTATAAATGATGGACGAGAGGTGCAGACAGGTTTGGTAACTTGCCTTAGGTCTCACTCTAAGACAGCTGAGCCAGGATCACGACCTACAGCCTGGATGCGGGGTCGGCACGCCCACCTACCACGCTAGACAGCAACGGGCAGCTTTTCTGACACCTTTCTCTATAAAGGGCCAAATAATTCATGTTTTAGGCTCCATGGGCCATAGTACAATTTCTGTTGCATAATCTTTTTTTTTTAACAATCATTTTAAAATGTTGTCTGTGGGCCATTACAAAAATAGGCCATGGGGCACTTTTGGTCTATAAGCCATAGATCATCAACCCCAGCTCATGGCCAAATTTTCTCAAACAATTTTTTAAGATGTATTTAATCTTTAAAACAGATAAAAATAACTTGACTTTGTGACTGCACAGTTTCTTCCAAAGACTTTATGGCCACCCTTTCCTGAAACCTGCCTTCTCCACCCTTTAACCATCAGATGGCTGGCAGCCCAGTTCTTATGTGACCCCATCCATCCAGTTTCAGCTGACTGGTCGGAGGTGATCATGTGAACAAACCGGGGTCAGGGAATTGGGAATCCTTACAATGAGTGATATTCTTTATCATTCTACTCGGGAGTCTGTATCAAATGAAAAAGGAGCTTTTCAGTGGCCATGGTTTCCACTGCCTGAACTGGAAAAACAGGCTGCAAAGGGAGAAAATGAAATCAACATACAAAGGAGGAGAGGTGATGGATGGAGAGAGGATCATGACAGTGAGTTTTTCATTCAGTTTGTTCTTAAGGCCCGCTGCATTCCTGTCCTTAGATTTCCTGAGAAAACTCTTATTTCCTTGCAGTAAATCTCCCTCCTCGCCCCCAAGCTATCTGGCATTAATTTCTGTTGCTTACAACCAAAACTAATATTCTTTGTACTTACTTCCCATTTTTTAATTAGCCAACATTTTTAGACAGGTTAATTACTTTTAGAGAATTGGCTCTTGAAGAGTTTAAGGAGGTATATTCTTTCAGATGTTTTTAGTTTGGGGCTCTCCATATAAACATTTAAAATACACCTCTAAAATGAGATCTTAATTAAACTAAACACTTAGCAAACTGTTTTAGTTTATCAACAATACTCATTTTCCCCATCACCTCCAGCAGTAGTTCAAGTCACTCAAAGGCCAGAAGCTGATGTGCAGGGTAGTTTAACAGTTCTTCTGGCACTTTTCTTATCTTAGGTTGTCACTTGTGACCTGGAACAGTGCCTGGGCCAGAGCAGTCACTCAACACATACTGAGTTGATCAATCAATGAATATACATTTTCATGATTTTTTAAAACATTTAATAACACTCAAAAGGCCCCTCTTTATTTGAGAATGTTTAGTTTAGATAACTGCCTATAAAAATGATTTATTTAAACCTGAAACTTACCCGTAAGAAAAAAATCCTAGCTAGAAATAAGAAAAAGGGGGAAATCAGGCTGAGGGGCATCTTGTTTAAGATAGTTATTGTTTAACAATGTGATGAAGTGTGACGAATGTGGCACCTAAGGAAAGGGGTTTGGTTTTTATGGTTTTTGGTGCTATTTAAATAAACTGGGTTGCAATAATGTGTATAGAATTTTCAAATCCTTTAGAAACATCAAGCCAAAATTCATGTGTGGAATTAATGTGGGCTATTTCTCCATCATCTCTTCTCCTGGAAGCCGCATAAAACAGTCACACTTTCAGGGCAAATGGCAAAAATCATTTTCTCTTTTTTTAAAATGTGTTTTGAAGAATGGCCAAGGAATCTGCCATCCTGGTGAGATCAGTCTCACCAGCTGCTTTCTTGAGTTTATTTCAAAGACAAATGAATTGACTAACATAAATGGGATGCTGTATGGCAAAGTGATTACTTTCTTTAAAAAAAATCCATAGATTTTTCTAAGTAAATAAACACTCTTTAGCATCACAAAATTGGCCTATAATTTTTGCCCTGCATCATCTTCCAAAGGGGCCAGTTTCATCAGGAGTCCTGCTGAGCCTTCGAGACCAAACCAAAGACATTGATGATAACTCACCACCAAGTATTAGTTGGATACAGCACGTTTGCTATTTCCTATTACACGTATACCTGAAGAGTCTTTGTTTCCAATACAAAACATTAGGAGACATATTCTGCAGTTTCCACAGTTGTAGTCTCATTTCATTTCCTCCCAACACACAACTGCCTTCAATTGTTCTTTAACTCTACCCCTTTAAGTCAGGAGGTCATTTGGAAACAGTCCCATTTGAAAAGCAAGGAACTATATTTAAAACACAGAAACCCATTCTTCAGGGTTTGAAGGTATTTTTATTTGAGCACTGAGTTGATAATGACTGTTGTCCATCAGTTGCCAAACTACTTTCTCTCTTGGGATCCTTACTGTTTCTTTGTTATTACACAGAATAACAGCTCTTTGGTACTCATTTCCTGAAGAAGATGACTTTTCAGCATCAGGCTTCACCAACAAGCCTTTTCCCAGCCGAGGACGGCAAGTCTACATCATGACTCAACAGGGTGACTTTCCGGGTAATAATGACAGTAGAAGATAATAAACACACAAACAAACAAAGAAATGAGAGTGAAAGACTTTGCTGAGCTTCTCTACTGCATACTTACAGCTGCTCATAAATGTGTGCTTCACTGGGCTGTCCCCACGTAAGAGAGGAGAGTTTAGCCAGAACAGTGATGCAACTCCCCAACCAGGCTTCAGGGCTTGCCAATAAAGGAGAGAACAACAACCATGACTTACAGCAAATCCATGTCAGTAAGAAAAGAGATGTGGAGAGTTTCAAAGGCTTTCGCGAGATCCCACTTCCCGACAGGTGATTGTTTAAGGTAGGGAGTCACCCAGGCCTGGTCCAGGCACTAGTTATAGGTCCGTACACAACGGGCGGCTGTATTACTAAGGTGAGGAAATACCAGACTTGGAGTCAGGATCTGGCTTTGAATCTGGACTATTACAACTTGCTAGCTAGTTAAATACAAAAAAATACTCAACCTCGGTGAGTTTCAGTTTTCTTTCTCTGTTAATTAGAAATCATACTAGTTCATAATCTTGTTTCAAGAGATTAATGAAACAAGCCACGTGGAGATGTCTGACCAGTACAAGAAGCACACAGTAATGAATCAGTTTTCTCTAACAGCATCCAAAGGGCAACAACAACACTGGCCAACTCAAAGCAGCTGAAAATGACAGCTGGCATGGCCACAAAGTAAGCTCACAGAAAAATGCAAATTCACTTCAAGATGGTGTCTTACTCAGTGGACACTTTTCCTGCAGCTGGGAATTCAAAGAATTTCTGGTGCCTCTAATTAATACAATAAGGGAATAGAGGACTGCTACTGGGATGCACATAGAGTACCCTTAAAATCCAACGACAATGTCAGGAAAGGTCCTTTTATAAAATTTGAAATTAACAAAACTCAACCTACAACGGCCAGGAACAGTAGGTATCCCTTGTGTCTTATGACTTGGAAGTCGTTCATCTGTTTTAGTTTGGGTTTCTCAGGAAACAGACTTAGGGATGGAGATTTGCATGAAGGGAATTAACTGGGGACTAACTTCTTTGAGGGAGCAGGGGAGAAATTGAACTGCAATGCTGTAACAACAGCCTCGGGCAGTTCCAGGGGGCAATGAAGCTTGTGTCCCATACTGAGACAAAGGGAGCCACACATTTGTGCCCATGCCTGGCTGAGTCACTGAATGCAGGCTACACCCAGAGAGGGGCTGTGAGCTTGGGCAAGGCAGCTCTGCTCAGTGAGGGCGTTTCCCCAAAAGGGATTCAGCCATCAGTGGTCAGCAGCCATCCCTCGTGGAGCTTTAGTTCCTAAAGCAGGAACTGAGTATACCAGAGACCGACTAGACAGCACTCCTTGCCACCCAAAATCACTCGCTTCAGAATTGAGTCCATTCTACCTGGGAACAACTCTCATGAGATTCTTTCCAGTTTGTGTCTTTTCCTGGGGAACTTTTCAAGAGGACAGTTATTAAGACAAATTGGAACTTCTGCCTTTGCAGCTGGTCACAGGACACACTCAGGACCCATGTCTTCTTTATGATCCAGTCTAGCCTCCTCTTAACCTTTGCTAGCACCTCTGCAGGTCTGGGTGGTTCACCAGGTGGAAACCCAGACCCTCATCCTTAAGGGGTCCAAGCCCACGGTCAGCTTGCCCTTCTGAGGCTGTAACTGCAGCACTTGTCCATTTACCATCAAACTTTTACAGAAGAGAATCAAGAAACATCCCCACTAGATCGCCTGGGAGCCAAAGGCACTCTTCCCTGTCCCCTGACAGGTAAGAGTAGCCCTATCTCGAATGACCAGGGTCAACAGTCCTGCTAAGATGGTGACTTATTTCCTTGTCTGCTGGTGTCATGGCACATAGAGCCCCACGTGGCTAGGTGGCAGTCATAGCTTAAAATGTAAGAAGATTCTTGTCCCTTGCTGGAATTATTCTGCCTCTAGGCATCTCTAGAACTACAGTGCTTAGAGTTGCAGAAACACAAAATATAAATTCCCCCAAGTAGGTCACTGAGAGTGATGATAAGCAGGACTACTTCTAAAATGAATTTTGAGTGTGTACCACACCCTGTAGGGTGGTGCTCCATCATTGAAGGTTATCACCTCCAAACTGTCATCTCAGCTAGACCTTCAAAAGCCTTCTCCACTTCCTTTGCAAGCTGATGGTTCTGAGTAGTGTGGTATGTGACAGGAAAAGTGGGCCCTTGGTCATATGCTCACTGCCACAATATCACCCTTGTGATAGGAGTCCCTTGTCACAGGCAATATTTTGTGGTATCCTATTTCAGTACATAAAATACTCTATAAGTTATCAGATACTCTGTAAGATACTGGCCATCAGGAAAGTCAAGCCAATACCTGGAATATATACCAATTCCAGTCAAGATGAACTGCTGTCCCCTTTTAGAGTGAAGGGGGGTCCACAGTGGCTAGTTGGCTCTGAAGGGCAGTGCTACCTCAGGGGCTCAGGCTGGACAGGTCGGTAGGTTGGATTTTTAGCAGCAATAGCTGGGATCAGCATTGGTGAGTGGGAGCCCATGCTGTAGTGCCATACATAGTGTCCCCTTCCTGTCATCAAGGATGTTTTATTTATGAGCCCATTGTGCCAAAAATGGAGTGGTCAACTACAGCTGGCTGTCATCAACTGTTCAAGTCATTCTGTCTAGTGCCTCTTCAGTGAAGGAGGTTTACTGGTGGTAAAAATTCAAACTTCATGCCCACCCTCATAAGTCCATCTACATGCCTGTTACTCCCCAAATCACCTTGTCTCTAATGGCCTAGTATTTCTTCCTCCTTGGCAAATCACCAGCCATCCACTATACACATATCTATGTATATATGTATCTATAGTCTTATACCCACATCTCTTTCTCACTATGTGGATGCCAGATACACTTGCCAAAGCTCTGCCCACTGGAAGGATTTCCCCTAGATTTTTCTTTCAGGGCTACCCATGAGTAGGGCTGCAATGCATCAGCAAACCGTTTTTACCTTGTAACCACCTATGAATCAAGTCCAGACTTTTCCCTCTCTTGTCAGTTGGGCAGAGGTACCCTCCCCATGTGGGTACAAGCTGAGGTAGAGAAGTGGGTTAGTAGGAGATGATATGGCAGTCTGGGAGTGTGCTTCAGCATCTTATTTGCACCCCCTGGCCATGTTCATGCTCAGTCCTGGATGTACCACTTCCATCTTACGACGGATTTCTGCTGGGCCTGCCTGACCTTATGACCAGGTAGCTCTGACAGAATGAGCTCATGATGGTCACCTGATGTCCCATGTACAGGTACTCCATTATTGAAGGTAACCAGGGTCTCTCTACCAGGGCACAGTAGAATGCTATTTTTAAAACAGCATATGATATTCCACTATAGACATGGCATGGCCTTGCTCCAGAGCCCCTGTGGCTTTCCATGAACTCTGCATGGCATCTCTCCCATAAATCTGTGGTAGTCCACAGGCTCTACTAGCTTGTATCACCTAAGAAGCAGCCTAACCCTAATACATAACCCTTACCCGCTCTGAGCCCCTCTCAAAGCTGGCAGCCTTTTTGTCAGTTGGTAAAGAGGTGGGAGAAGTACTCCCAAATGTGGAATATGCTTCCTCCAAAACCCAAAGAGACCTACCAGGGACTGTGTTTTCTCCTTAGTGATGCCCAGAACTTTTTCCCTTTATACAAGTGGATGCCCTAGCACGCACCAGATCACGGGACCCCTTAAATTTCACTGATGTTGCAGAACCCTCAGTGTTTTCACCACCTCTCTGGACTGCATAAGGTTTTGCCATGGCCCCCATTGTATTTTCCACATTTTTCTCATTTGGTCCAAATAACAAGATGTTATCAATGTTGTAGACCAACGTGATGCTCTACAAAATATCCAAATGGTCCTATTCTCTTTGGACTGTATTGTATATTGTGTATTGAGTAAACTGTGAAACTGTATTGACGGTGAAACTGTACTGGGGCAAGACCATGAACGTATATTGTTGAGCATTCCATACAAACACAAACTGCATCTAGTCTTCCTTCTTTCTAGGGATAAAAAAGAGACTATTTGCCAAATCAGTGGGTACATACCACGTACCTGAGGTCATGTTAATCTGTAAAGGTTACTACATCTGACATGTAAGTCACAATTGAGGAAGCTACTTTGTTGAATGTGTGGAAGTCCACTATTATTTTCCAGGATCATTTGGTTTCTCTACATGCCAGGGTGGTGAATTAATTGGAAATGTGATGGTAACCACCACCCCTGTATTATTTAGGGCTTTAACGGTGGCATTAATCTCTCTAATTCTAGTGGGATGTGCTGTTATTTTACTTACTATATAAAACATCAGTCATAGGGCAGACTCAGGGGCCTCCAATTGGCCTTCCTTGTTACAAAAGCTGGTAAACACAGTTTAAGGAACTAATGAGGGAGTTCTTCTAATTACCGAAGACATAGGCTCCAACTGTGTAATCAGGGATCAGGGAAATGATCACTGTATGGGTTTCTGGACCCAGTGGGCCCACTGTGAGCCAAACCTCGCCAGTGCCTCATTTATAGCCTGGCCCCTATTTTTCCCTAATTTAATAGGAGGGTAGTGATGAAGTTTCAGGGACAAATAAATCACTGTATGTCCAACAGTCCACAAAATACTTGGTTTATACCCATTCCCCAGTGTATGGTTTCCCAGGTAATGCCCATAATTCCCTTTGGGAAATGACTGGGGATATAATTAATGGATGTAGTTACAATGGTGTTGGAAGGTCCTCCTTTCTGAACATGTAGCTGCTCCTGGAGACTGGCTCAGGTCCTGGCAGAGCTAGGAAGTGTGAGTTTCTATTAGAGCAGCTGCCCTCAAACTCCTGGTCACCATCCTTGATTCCTTTGACTAAGTGATACTATTATTGGCTGCTGATCTATCTTGCCCCTTAAAATACTATATGTTATTGACTATCTCTATAGATCTCCGTGAGTCAGGCTGACCAGCTGCCACTCCAACCTTGCTGAGCATTACCACAGTCACCCCCTTCTTGCTTGTGATGGGCAAGGGCCCCTACCTGGCCTATATTACCACGATCCGCTCAGTCCCATTGCATCAGGCCCAGTTCTATCAGCACACCCCTTCTGTCAGCTCTGGCTTCAGAGGGCAGCCACCCTGAGCCTCTCAGCAATACTGTGGCCCCTCTCACCAGTACATTCTTTATCACTTGGTAAGTGGAGTGTCCTTTAAACCCTAAAACAGAATATAGCTAGCTGACGGGTTTTACAAACTAGCCTGCCCCCTTCTCTGGAAGTTTTGACCTATTCACCATCTGCTATGACAGGTCTGGCAATTCCACCTTACTCACTGTGGACCATCACTTTCTCTAAGCTTTAAGAGCAGCATGTTAGCGTCATATTCTTGGATCCTTTCCAGGAGTTAAATCCTATACTACAGGAGAATGTTCCCACATTAGTAAACTTCCCTTATCCAACTGCATCTCTGCCCTCCCTCTTGATTCAGTACCTACAGGACCCATATTTTCCTAACTCCTGCTGGTAGAAGTTGGGTAAGTCCCACAACTTCGTAGGGATATAGTTCCTTTCCTCCCTCCGCCTAAGAGCACTTCCCCTGCTAGGTTATGCTGTAATCTGACCCTGACTGTTGGCCCACTAGCCAGGAAGGTGGTGAAGGTGGGTCCTGAGAAAGCTCCATGTCATCATCCAAGACAAATACTTCTGCATCATCTGCAAAGAGGAGGGGCATTCTAGACTGGACAGGGAGAAGTGGGCCTCCTGCAGGTCCAGGGTGTTCAGGGAGGAAAGGAAACACTGTGAGGATGTAACATTCTCTAGTGTATTGTCACCAAGCCAAATCTCAAGGTCTCGTTTTTTTTTTTTTTTTCCCCAATCCGTGTCCTAAACTTGGCAGTGCAGATTTATCAGAGTAATTAAGTTATAGATCATCTGCTTTGTTTGTTCTCCAACTTCAGGAGATGAAAATCTTTTCATACGCTGCGAGGGGCTCTCTGGCTTTCACACTTGGATTAAATTGCTAATTAACCACCTTCAGCCTTCAGCCTATTACTGTCTTTTTCCAGTTCCTCAATAGGCCCTAGCAAGAGCGATCCAATCCTATAGTCCTCAGAACCGCTATATGAACCTCTCAAAAGCTTGAAATACTGCAGTCAGCAGTGCATTCCCGCCCATCTGTGTCTCATTCAAGTTCAGTACAAGTGAAAACTGTAACAACTGCTATGCAACTACATGCCAGGCGTCTACCACCAGCGGAGGCTTCATTCCCAGCCAGCTGACAGGTGATCTAGTTTCAAAATCCCATTTTGAAATCTGCTTCCTAGGACTCTTCCTGGTACCAACTGTCATAGGTCAGCTTTCCTGGCAACAGACTCTAAAACAAAGATTTGCACAGAGGCAGTTTACTGGGGAGCCATCTCGGGAACAGCACCTGATCAGGAATAAGAGAAACAGGATTGGGTGTGGGGGCATTGAACTAGGATACGTTTACAACTGAGGCCTCAGCTGACCTTATGCAAAGGTCTGAAGTTGGAATAGCTCTTCAGAGATGTCCCTGAGTCACAGAGCCCGGGCGCTCCTCTACCCACGTAGACCAGCCATTGGATGTGGGCTTCCTTTAGGGAAGGACATAACCTTAAGTAAGACAGTTCCCTTTGGCCAAGGGCAATTCCCAGAAAGAGTAAGAACCCATTTAACGTTCAAATAGGCATTCCTGTTCATTTGGCATCTGCATTTCTTAGTGTATATAAATTACTTTTCATTCTAATTCATTAACTAAGGTCTTGTAATACCAATTGCCTGTTAATGGGTCTAAATACCCCAAGATGAGCTGATACGTATTAATGAACTTATAAATACTGAGGCAGGATTTAGCCTTATACTGCAGAAGTTGGCTCTACGGGAGCAAGCTCTCCTCCGTCCACTGAAATCCATGCACCTTCAACACTCAACAGTTAGCCACTATATATAAACATAGATTTTTAAAAAAGTTTTTCTGTACAGCACACGGAACGATGTTCAATACCTTATGATAACCTATAATGAAAAAAATATGAAAACAAATATATGTATGTATATGCATGACTGGGACATTGTGCTGTACACCAGAAATTGGCACATTATAATTGACTGTACTTCAATAAAGAAAGGCTTTGGAACATATAAACAAACCTGGAAAAGTCATGTCACTGTGTTAAGTTAAAGGACAGGGCCACACAGCAGAAGGAACCGCAGAAGTAGGCAAAGGAGCACCGTCAGGGTTGACCTTTGGCTTTTGTTTCCAAAACCTAGTAGTGTTAGCATAAGTTACTGTCTTGGGGAGAAAAAAGGTTCCCCAAGGAAGAGGTCTATATAGAGAATAAATCAATATGCAGTCTGTGGGACCTGTAGCACAATCACTAAAGACCACTGTCCTGGACATCCTGCATTCATGACTTCAGAGTCACTTTTTGCCTTCCTCTGCCCTGCTCCATGCCCTGAGAGGCTGACCCATATAGACTGTGTCAATGATCGCCAGTGCCCTCCAGCTTCCTGTGGGGATGATAAAGGGAAGAGATCAGAGCAGTGGAGAAGAGTCAAGTGATGGTCTGTTTGGTTTGGTTTTGCTTTCCCCCCTCGGGCTCCTTTCCTACCAGACCACACAGTTTGTCTGCATCCTTATACCCATATCTCCCACCTTTCCTAGAGCTGGAGCTTTTCTCTCCCTGGGTCCACCCACTTGCCCCTGCTGGCTTCGGGTGCGAAGAGCCCCACTGATGCCAGCTCCAGAAAGGGCAACACCAGGATTGCTTTTCCTGATTCTTGGCCACACCTTTGCAAATAGTTCCTTTATTTAATTCTCAATTACCTAGTTGGAGTGTGCCATCTATTACCCATGGGGACTTCGACTTACACAACACACTCAACAAACGCTAGTCCCTCTCACTCAAGGAGTGCCTGCCTCCTCTCCATATTTGGACCCTACCACTGTGCCCCAAGCCCCACACTTCTCCTCTCCTAATCACTTCTCCGTGCTTAGTCATCAGCCAGTCTTAACACTCCCAGTCAATTCTTGAAAGCGGTACCTATTTCCTACAATGTGATTATTTCTGAGATCAAAAAAGTGATTAGAAAAATTGCAACCGATCCATTTTGTCTCAAACTCCATTTGGCATGAATCTGCACATAAGACTGATGTATTCTAGATGAATGTCTTTTTGTCTTTTAGTTATCTCTGAATTGTTCAGCCCCCCAGCCTGAATTCTGGTGGACAGCAGGTCATTTCTACTGAGATCAATGCTTAACTTTTTCACCCTTCCCAGGTCAGTGATGCCCATACAATGGTCATAGGAAAGCCCAGCCTAACGTCTCTGTGTCCCGAATGCCATGATCATGAGCTCTGTCCCCTCCTACCACCTGACTGCTCAAGCAACAGAGTCAATTGCATACACTGGACCAAGGATTAGGCAAGTCATGGTCTAGTTTTAACTCTGCCACTAACTAGCTGTGTGACTTGAATATGTCACCTCCTTCTGCCTGGGAAGTCATTCCTTGTTTAAAAGCAGAATGCAGTTGATCAAAAACTCTTCCAACCCCACATAAAGACTTCACTTTTCACCGTTTAGCATGGATCTTCCAACTTCTTCTAATCCCCTTCCCTCGCTATATTCCTGAAGCTCCTGCCCTGGGTTCTCTCCAGCAATTTATGCCCTTTCTTCTTAACTATGGCTTTATCTTTGCCATATGTGTGTATATATTTACTCTTAACTTAAACATACATGTGTATACATGTGCACAACTTCTACATACCCACACGTGGGAGATCACAACATTGCCCTATTCTACCACATCTTTGAGCTACAATTTATGACGACATAGGAATCAGTCTACATGGTATATCGAATCAGACAACCACTGAACTATGAATTACACACACATTTTCCAAAGGCATCATGATTCTTCAGTCTACAGAAGATATCAGCCTTTTACTCTTTATAAACAAGGTGTCCAGAAATATATTGTGGGGCCCACTTGTAAGAGCTGAGTGTAACACCTAGCAAAGAAGAGGTTTGTTAAAAGAATCAAGTTTCTTCTCTTCAACGATAACACGTGAAATTTTTTAAAAAGCATAAAATGAGCATGTTGATTTAAAAGGGGCACAAGGAGATAAGCATGTTCATTCAGGTTATGGGTTTAACAGGACTCTGGTTTCCATACCCACTCTATGTCATCAGAGCAGTCTTCCTCTCTCTTGGTTGAGACGTAAATCACCACCTCAAAGAATCCAATCACCTGGTGACCTTGTAGACACCTAGATATGGAAGTGTATCTTTTTTGTCTGAAGTCAGTAAGAATGGGCAGGGGGTTGAGACCCAGGTTTGTGGGCCGGGTCAGAGCGGAGTGAAGACTGCAGCAAATTCCCCTTGACCTCCACACCAGCAGTTCTGTTTTTCCCACCCAGATCATAATACTTAAACATGCTAAGAGTATGGTCTGTGAAGGACTTTTGAATGTGTTATAATCTAGCCCAAATGTTTGAATTCCAAAGAATGAAAAATCATATTTGCAACCATGCTAATCATGTAAAAATATCCCACAGACCTCCTGCTGAGCATGGGGGTGTACCGGACTTCTTGTCTTTGATTTTAGAGAGAGGAGGATGCTCACCACTGTTTGACCTGAGGTCAAGCAGCCACAATGAAGGAAAGAGTCAATGCCTATAAACCGATGTACTGACCCTAGGTAAACTGAGTTGCTGCCTTCTGGGAAGCAGAGTCCCTCCCTTCCTCCCCACTCACACGCCAAGATAGACAGACAGATACAACAAACCCTCTGCTCTTCGTCTCACTTCATTCATTCAGTTTTAATTTTCCTGAAGTTGATGCTTACTGAGCAGTATAAATATACACAGTTTTTAGAGCTAATGATGCTGAAAGGCATATGACAAAGACCAGCACTCTCCTGGCTCACCACTCCCTCACTCACCACCATCCTCTTTCCCAGAAAACAACCTCTTTCAGCTCTTTTAGCTGTTCTTCTGATACGAAAGTATTTTAAAATATTGTGCTTAAATTATTCTATCCCAAATTCAATTCTAACCACTGTATATTGATTTCTCACTATGCTGGAGAATAGTTTAGCCTATTTATGTTCCATTACCCATACTGATAAAATTCACTGTTCAGGTTTACAGCACTTAATATACCTGTTATTGTGAGTACTGAATGCTGCTCACTGCTCTGACTAGTATTAAACATGATTACACTTCCTTTCTCATAGAGCTTTGTGCTTTTCTGGGGATTTGCTTAGTTTTCTAGGTAATTATGACCAAATCCTTCTACATCCTCTCAAAACCCTCTCAATAATTTTCCATATTTTCAAATATAAAAGTAAATTCATTGATTACATTTGATTGCTTTTTTTTTCTTGCCCTCTCTTCTTGCTCCAGGCTGAACTGTCACTCTCCAGTCCTGCTGCAGAGCTGCCGGCCTGGGGAGTTCCTTCCTGTCATCCCAGAAATCCCCCTCACCACTTTCCTGTGATGCATTCCCTATTTCCTGGACACTACATCCTCCTCTATTAGCTTCGAAGAAGCCTAGGAAGAAGACTCCTTGAAAACCTACATATCTGCAAACGTCTGTCTTTGTTTTCCCCTCACACTTGATTTTGAGTCTCTCTGGATATAAAATTCTGTGTTAATCGTTTTCTCTCCAAATTTTGAAGGCTTTCCTCTGCCATCTTCTGGATAGATTCCAATGTTGCTGTTGGACAATGCTAATGTAGTTTCTCTCTGAGTGAGCTGTGTTTTGCTCTCTGGCAGATTTCAGAATTGCCTCTTCATCCCTGTCATGAGAATGTGTCCCGGTTCTAGTCATGGTTTTAGGGACTAAGTGGCATTTTGCAATATAGAAATTCGTGTTCCCTCCGTCATGGAAAAATTTTTTGTATCATTTTCTGAAAATTTTCCTCTCTTCCATTTCTCTTTCTGGAAAGACTATCACTTTGGGTCATCCTCCAATTTTTGCACCAATTTTTAAAGCTGATTAAGAATTCTCTCCTATGGGTATCTCTTCATCTTTCACTCTCTTTTCTGGGAGCAGTCTTCCCTTCATCTTCTTTAAAACTGTACAGTCTAATATGCTCTATACAGTTTACTTGCTTAATGAGATGTCATCTGTCTTCCTTGGGAGTAAACATTTTGTCTGTTTTTTCCTACTGTGTCCCCAGATATGAAGACAATGCCTGAGACTAGTAGGTAACCAGTAAATACTTATTGAACGGGTGGATGAATTAATGAACAAATGAACAAAGTCCCAGATTTAGATCTCAAGTGACAGCAAAAAGACCTTATGTTGAGAAACGTGAGCTAAACCAGTGTTCCTAAAATTGGTCCAATCAAAGACTGGGTTGCTCCTGGAGCCTAGAATAAAGCTGAGACTTCAGCTTAGGAGTGTGTGATTGGATAGACAAAATTCGGTAAGATGATCATCCAAAGATGCCACAGGCCACAGAGCATTTGAGCTACAGAAGAAAAGCAAACAGCTTCATGGAGTTCTAAGAGGGGTAGGGGGCTTGCCCAAAGATGACAATAGCATTTCAACCCCTCTTATGCCTTCCAGGATGGACTCCAAAAACACAGGGCTAAGAAGATTGCCCCCATTTGAAACACTGATTGGGTGGTTCAGAGGCTGAATACCAGTCCCCAAAACAAAGAAATAAAAGGCAATAGATTCCAAAGAGAATGCACAGAGATGGCTCCCGGAGAGAGAGCGCACGCTAGAAATACAGATAAAGACAGACACAGAGACAGACACACAGAGAGAATGCAAACCACACGCCCTACTTGGCTCACAAAGAAACCACATGTTCTGAGATATCAGAAGGGAACCTGAGCCCTGCAAGAGCCTCACCCTCCTCACGTGCCTCCCTGGCCACTTTCTGCCTCTGATCCCATAAATCTTTTCATCTCTTTTCAAGCTGTCTGGAGGGAGTCATAAAAAGGCAGGCCTGACAGATGCTTGTGTCAGCTTGACATAGCCAAAAGCATACATCTGGGCCCACCATTCCTTGACATGTCACTGGAAGGTTCTGTTTGGGTGTCCCTCCAGGACCAGCAAAGTGAGCCTTTCTGAACCCACTGGGGCCAAATAAAGGAGGAGCTCCCAGGAGTATCTCCATTCAGAGTCCTGTGTCATCGAGTTTGCTAGGTGCTCAAGAGCACCCAGTGGAAGGTTCCAGGTGAATAAAACAAAACAGAACAGGGGAAAGCCTCAGAGACAGCCAGATTAGATGCCTTCAGGGAAAAACACTTATTTTGACATATATAAGGCACTGGTTAGAACTCTTAATGATTCAGATAATAAAATGATGGCAAACATTAAAAAAAGAAACAGCAGGTTAATTTGATTCCTAGTTTCTTCTTCAAAATGGCAGGGGCAGCCCAGCCATCCTCCTCCCTGACACTGAGATGAGAAGGAAGTGCCTTTGCTTGCACAGGCTTCTCCAGCTGGGTGCTCTCCTGCCTCCTCCACAACCACATCTTACAAATCTTCCAAGGCCCCGATCAAAACCCTCACCTGTAAAACCAAACTCCTCTCGTCCCTTCTGGGTAAACACTTAAAACACTTTTTCTTAAGTAGTGTTACACTTTCAACCTCATTAAACAGTCTGTTTCTCAAATTCAGAGCTCGTGTTCATTTAATACGTTACCCCTAAAGCATCCATCACGGTCCTTTGCCTAAAATAGGTCTTCAATGAAGACTTCATCAATACACAAATAGATAAATTAGAACAAAATGATCTCAGGGGTAACCCCCTGGGTGCACTGATGAAGAGCAATTGTATTGGTGCGTGTGTTGGGGATAGGGGGAGGGTCCAGGCATCACTTTATAAAAGTGGAGACAGTGACTTCCCAGAGGAAAACCAATACATTCCCATGCTGCCCCATCACTGAGAGAAGCTTCCAGCACTACTACGACCCTGGCATCACTTCGTATAAGAATAAGAAAAATGTTCCCAAATGTGAATTTCAACAAAGGCCACTGGACCAATGCTAGGTGGTTGATCACCAGGGGCAGGGCAGCGGCCCAGGAATCTGGGACCAGAGGGGCCTTAACACATTCACATGGCTGGAGCTCAACAGAGCAGCATGTATTTAAGGAAAGATTTCTGCATAGAGGCAGGAACATGGGTCTCCAGGCTGCCTCAGACACAAACTCTGTAACCTTGGGCAGGTCCAATAACCTGTTGGACACATGAGGCCATCAGGGACTTGCCTGTCAATGAAGAGCTGGACTGGATGACTTTAAAATCCCTTCCAGCTCCAGAATTCAATGATTTTTCATCTGTTCTACATCAGAAAGGCATTTTAGCTCTATCCAAAATGCAATCATCCTCAAAACAATTTTTTTTAATCCATGTCTTCAAAATTCTATGCAATCCCTGACGGTTTATCAGGGCCAAGCAACATATGGCTGTTTAGGTGGCCCCACCTCAAATCTGCACACCTCCTCCCAGATCCCGTACTTTTACCTTCTTAGGCCCCAGCAACCCTCCTAGGTCTCTGGGCATCACTGCCACACCATGTCCCTCCCAGCCCGTCATTAACATATGGTCTCCCTGACTCACAGAATTGTCTGCCCTGGTTTTTGGTAAAGCTACTAGTAAAAAGTTCTCAAATAGAAACCAGATGCACACTCGCACCTTGGGATGTATGTATTATGAAGATGGAGCTGCCACATTTCTTCCCAGTTGGCTTCACCTCCCCTTCCCCAACTGGTCATGTGGTGTGCACCTGTGATACGTTGACAAGGCCTTAGATTACACCATGAACGGTTATATCAGGTTCTAGGATGGCCTTGGGTTTTAATCCCAGGTGAGCTGTGCACGCATCAAGGGTTTTTATTCCCATCTCATCTTTATGGTTCTCACGGCTTCCTCTTACACTCAAACTAATATTTCATGTAGACAAACAAACCCCTTATTCCCTTTCCATCTTCCAAGCTTGTTTTTGAAAATTGGTTCCCCCTCCTCTTAATTGTCAGTAGAAATACAAACATGTACTATGGTTGGGGATATTACTCCCACTGTAAAGACTGCTTGCCTCTTTTGACAGATTGCCTCAGACTGGAAAAATGCCTTCAAGTCTACAGTCTACAGGAAACTTCAACCTTCCAGTCCCCATCACCTACCTCTGCCCAAAAAGTATCTACTAAGCAAAGAAAAGTGGAAAAGAAAGCAACAGGGCTCTAAATAATCCATGAAATTCAAATGCCAGAGAGCTAGCCAAGTCAAGACCACAGACAAGTATAGGGACCAGATTTTCTGAACCAAAACATATGATTTAATTTGATGAATGATGTGAGACTAAAACAGAGCATTTCAAAATACAAATAATTTGGAAACTCTAAAATGTAAGATCACATAGGTTAAAAGTCATAGACTGAAAAAAAAAAAAAAGTCACAGACTGAAAAGCCTGGCTCATAAATCTTAAGTCAACAAACTTTTTAAGCACCTACTATGTGTCAGTCATTGTCTCCCTATCTTTACCTGTTTCTGTTTTTATAATCCAGACGTCAAGTGACAACCCAGTAAGAATGCAAAACTGGGTATCCTTACCTCCTGTGGTGGCCATAAATTATTCTTTGCCACTCATCCTATCAAAAAGTGGAATCTGTTTCTCCTCCCCTTGAATCGACATTGCATTGTGACTTGCTTTGATTCATATGTTTTGGAAATGATGCTGTGCAACTTTCTAAGGCTGAGCCCTGAAAGAGCTACAGTTTCCACTTTTGTTCTAACACTTCCTCTTAGAACCTCTTAGAAACCATGGTGGAAGAAGCTCATACAATGTTGACAAGCCACACAAAGGAAGATCAAGGCACGATGGCCAACAGCCCCACCTCAGCTCCCAGTTGGTAGTGCCAACTGCCAATCGCGTGAGTGAACCACCTTGGATGCACCAGCACAGTCGAACCTCCAGCTGTTGTAAGCCTCAGCCGACATTACACGGAGCAGAAGAACTTCCCAGCTGAACTTAGTCAACCCACAGAATCATGAGAAAAAATAAATGACAGATTTTATTTTAAGCTACTATATTTGGGGTGATTTGTTCCACAATGATAGATAATAGAAATGCTTCCTTCCCTCACACTCAGTTCTCTTTATTATGCTAGGGTAATTTATTTCTTTTTTTCTATATTCAGTCTCTCTGTGTATGTGTGTGTATGTATGTATGTGTGTGTGTGTGTGTATATATATACAGCAATTTCTTCTGACTGCTCTTAAGACAGAAGCAAGTCACATGGCCACTCTAGGGCAAGAAGCAGAAGTACAGTGTTTCTTTTTATTGTATTTTTTGTTCATTTTCTGGACACACAGTTATTCTCTCCACACAAAACCTAATCAATTGTGATACAAAAGACAAATGGGAAAATGGATATTGGTTAAGCAACCAGCAGGATGTACCTCAAAGTAAAAATCCAATCCAGCCTTCAACAGAGGGATTTCTGTTTCCTCATGATTTGTGGTTTGAGAAAAACGCCACTTTGCTTCAGCTAGCAGCCTCAGCTGCCAATGATCTTTAGCAAATGTTTTGTTTGATTTTTAGTTCACTAGACGGATCCACCATCTATTAACCTAATCATATTCTGAAATACTTAGAAAAGACAGCTCAGAAGTCATAACTGGGTCCAAAAAGAGTTTTCAAAGAAAAACCAGCAGCCAGGGCTGTTATCTGGCTTATTCCCTCTCTCTTCCCAGTTGCAATGATCTATATTAGGATGGTTGAGAAATTAACAGACAGTCCTACTACTATACTAAACATCCTTCCTGATATTTCCTTAGTTCTTATGGTCCAAGAATATTGCTTCATGAGAAACTTCTGCTTGCTTTTCATCAGAAAACAGATACTTCTTTGCTCCAGTCAAGATTTTTAATTTGCCTACTAAACTGAGAATTAAGTTGACGTAGACTCGCACACACCTGCGGTCACAAAGGTTCAGAGTAGCCCCTCGACACATTTGTTTGGCCTCACAACATTTTAAAAATAATTGAAGTAGTCATCCACATTTCAGAACCAGGAACTCTGGCTCAGAATTCTTGGTTTCTGCCTTTTCTTGAAGAATCATAAGGTGCGGCAACCCTGGCTTCTGTTATCAATTCTCGTCCGTAGCCAGATGCGGCTCCTGCCTCGGGCACACCCTGCGCTAGTCCTCCTCAAGCAGCTCCAACTGGACTCCCCAGCTCACTTAAAATAGCTGCCTGGCCTCTGCCTACAAGTGTCTGGATTTATGAATCTCTACCTATTCCCATACTCGTAACTATAATAGAAAAATATTTTTAACTGTTAAAAAGATTTCAGGAATTTATAGGAACCCATTAATCAATGGCTTCCCTATGAAAGATAAAAAGTAGCCAACACTGGAAATAGTTCATGCCCTGCAAAGATCATAAAATCTAAAAGGTTTGGAAACACAGAAACTTCAAAGTAGTTATAGTAGCCACTGAGTGGGAGAGACAGTAAGTGGCAAGTGGTAATTTCATAGTAGCTAGAGATGAACACATATTTCTTTTGTAATAAGCAAAAAAAAAAAAAAAAAAGTAACAGAAAAAAGTAAGCCCAGAAGAGAGATCATGTTTCTGCACTCAACCTTAGACAGCATCTGTCTTTACTGTGGGCCAAACTCTGAAGCATTCTGTTATCTTAGCAGATTGGACCCTCTTCAAGCAGCCAGTAGGGCAGGTTTTGCAATGCTAAGCTGAAAGAAAAGCCCTGGCGCCATGGAGGGTGTCAAAAGAAAACTGCCCCATTGTATAATGGGGACGGTTGTAAGCCAACAGCTAATCTGTTGTCAAAAGGTTACCCCCTTCTTTAGAGAAATGCATGCAGGAGAGAGGCAATGCGTTTCTCTAACATTTTGTCATTATTTGCCAAACTGAACAATAATTTATATGTTTTTTCATTGTCATAATGACAATTAACATTGAACACTTCCAATGTGCCAGGTATTAGGCTAAGAAAATTATAGACACGATCTCATTTACTTAAATCTTCATCATGAAAACCGTGGAATGAAAAACAAACAAAGCCCTTGTTCTTTACCATGATATGAGAGCATCACCTCAGGTGGTCGATGGCAAATGGATGGAGATGCATTAACACAGGCAGCACGGACTCCCTTCCATGGTGAACTGAGTGTGGAGGTTTAAGGGGAGGTCATGTCATTTACCATGTTAAGGAATCTGGACCACATGCTGTAAGGGACGTGTAGCCATTAAGGATGGCAAGCCAAAGTGTGATGCAATCAGATTTTGAAAATTGGAAAAAAAAATTTTTTTAATCTACTTAAGACATGACATAGACCTGGCCAAAGGCAGTGGCAATTTGGAACCTTTTTTTCCTGAAACAAAAATTTCCAACAGCATCACTCTAAGTCTGGGTCTCTCAGCGGCAGCACTAACGCCATTTGGGACCACCCCACGCACTGCAGGAGGTGTAGCAGCTTCCCTCGCCCGTACCCACTGGACGTCAGAAGCGCCTCCACCCCCACCAGTTGTGACAACCAAACTATCTCTGAACAATCATCTCAAGTTAAGAGCTACTGCCTGGAAGACAACCATAATAATAATTGCAAAACGTTTTCTCAAAACCTAAACAGAGAAATATTTATAAATGAAAACCAGTAAGAGACAAATTGCAGCAATACTAAAAGTCAGGATCCCGCTCCATGGGGAACAGGCTACATGAGCATCTCATACGAGTGACTTTGATCTATCACAGAGCACTCGATCTATTTTTGTGTCTGAGGCTGTGTGAAGTTCTAATCTGCTTAGATCTGATTGGATGGCCCTTTGATTGCTCGATTCATCTGTTCATTTAGTGTCTCTTTCACCCCAGGGTTTTCTGACTACACCCGAAACCCAGCAATCATCCCAGCTGTATCAAGCAGGATAATGTGGCTTTGCTTTCAGCTGAGTTACTCCACAAAGCCTAAGCATGAGATTTAGATTCAGCTGAGGTTTCTGAAAGTTAAGAACGCAGCAGGAGTCACCATTCAGGCAACAAACACCACAAGGTCCTGGTTTAGCTTTGTCTCCAGTTGCAAACATAATACTTTCATGTTTCCTTAGATCCTTTTCATGAAGTTAGACTCTTTCTGCCAAGCTTCCCCCGGACTCATCCCTGGCTTCTGTATAAGCTGTATAAGCTGGCATTTGGTAGCTGACAGATGAAATCATTTAATGCACATCATCTGTAGCCACATCACACCCCGGAATCAGCCCCTATTAGGTCCTCCAGTAGCACCATTCTGTCCACTGAGAATCAACCTGTTTCCAGAAGGAAGGCATATCCACAGGTCATAAGCAATGGAACACAGACCATCACATTACTCAGCGTTTTTGCTGCTACCAGACAAAAGCCACTTACAGAATGTGCCACTTAACCCAAGCTCAGTGAAGAATTCTAACTACTCTTTAATTCTGGTCTGTATCCTAGTCACTCTCACACCCTTACAGAGACCCAAGTCACCTTGGCTGGCTCCCACCCCCAGCCAGGCATGGAGTGATGGCAGAAGCATATGAGGAAGTCAGTTGACTTCTTGACCCTACCCAATTATTTGGTGGCTGTCACAGGGATACCAAATGCGAAGCAGAAGTTTGTCAGAGATGAGCTGGGTTCTGAGAGAAGTTCTGAGAGCAACAGAGAGCCTAAGGAGTCTCCAGGGATCCATCCATCTTCCCGAGGAGCCTTGTGATCTGTGCTTTAGCATCAGGTGCGCCATCTTGAGAAACCATCCCACATTCCAAGCAAAATTAGTTTAATGTTCCCACATAAAAAGGTCCCGAGCCAGGTGGAGGATCATTATGTGAGCACACATCGTGGAACTAAAAAGGTTTGCATGCTGCTGGAAGGAATTTATGGGGAAATTTATTGCGGATCCTCTTCTTATGTAAATTGTGTCCCCGTATGATGAGCTCAGTGCAAGCTGCACGGGTATGAAAGGTTATTTGGGCCAAATATCATTAGGGTTTTGCCTTTGAAAAAGAAGATATTCTTCATACAGATCATCTCAGGAGTCCCAAGAAGGAGAAGGAGGGCAAAAGAAAAACACTCATTCTGTAAGGGTAACTCCTTTGCCTTTGTGGGAAGATCATGTATTTTAAAATTCATCCTGCAAACTAGGGTAAACTGGAGAACAGGAGGAATGAAGATTGGGAGATGCTGAGAAACGGCACAGGATGGCAAACACTGCAGAACCGAGGGCGGGAAGGTTTTGGGCATTTCAGATTTTTTTCTTTTGTCTTCCGTTGTAAATTCTTGGAGATTGGGACCTCTTTTATATCACTACATCCTTGAGCCATGGACATGCCAGGTAACAAGACAGCACAGTAGAATGCCAAAGCACAGACTTGGAAGTTAAACAGATCCAGAGACTAATTCTAGCCCTATCATTTGCTAGTGCATAATTCTAATAATAGAAAAACAGCAAAAAACAGATTAAGTGATTCCTGTATCCCATGCCTCCACTGGCACTCATTTCACTCCAAGCAGGAGCTACAGCTGTCACTCAAGACACCAGAGGAGCCAGTCCCCACACTCTGCCCTAACACGCCCTTGCGCCGCACTCCAACCACAGTGGCGTCCGTACTGTCCCTGGAACAAGCAGAGCATACTTCTGCCTCAGGGCCTTTGTACTAGCTGTCTCCTCTGTCCAGAACGTTCTTCTCCAGATGCTCACACTTTCTTCAGATCTTTGCTCACCTATCAGCTTATCAGTGAGGGCTTTCCTGTTCTCAAATCACAAGGGTCCTCTCCATCTTTCCCCATTCTGCTTGTTCTGCTTCATTTTTCTCTGTAGAGTTTATTACCAAGCAAAATAACGTATACTCATTGGTTCATATGGTGTCTGCATCCCACCCAAGGATGTGTACTCGGTAAGGACAGAGTTTCCAGCTACTTCATTCACTGTCATACCACTAGAACCTAAAACAATGCCTGGTATGAGACAGTGCTTATGTGAATGGAAGCAATTGACCACCTACTATGTGCCAGGTGCTTTAAGTAGGCAAGTTTCTCTGAATCTCACTGCCCAGTTATATGAACAATGAATCAATTATACCCAGGTCTTAGGGCAAGCCAATCAAAAAAATTTACAGTTCTCTAAACTCAGCTAATTATACCCTTTAAAAAACACACAGTATTTAAACCAGGTAACAGAAAATGAACTCCTAATAATTGTTTGGTTTCAGGAATTCACTTCCAATGATCTGTTCCTGTATAACAAATTTCTTCAAAGCGCAGTGACTTATATCAACAAGCATCTCACTGTTTTTCTCACTTTTGTGGGTCAAGAATTCTGTCAAGCCTCTGCTGGGTGATTCTTTTGTTACACATGGCATCCATGGATGTTACTCGGTGATATTCAGAGTAACGTGGGCTTGTCTGGAAACCAATTCTGCTTCACTCACACATCTGACACCCTGATGGGCAGCGCTACAAGGAGCTGTCAACCATAGCGTCTACAAAATACATGCTTTACTTTCAAAGTTAGTAAATCAGACCAGAAAGCAACTCAAGAAAGAAATCCCCAAACATTTTGAGCAATGGTAGTATTACCGAAACGGCATTCAGTTTCCAAAAAACACATCGTCATGTCCAAGTTCAATACGCTTCTTGAAATAATAATCTCACAACTTGATGCCACAGTTAACATCCTTAATATTCAGTGGAGAAGTAAAACAGTTTCTAAGCATAAATATAATGAGAACTTCATTTTCTGTCCTTGGGATGATACTCGGCAGGAGGTACCTTTAACTTAGGCGCTATTTAAGCCAAAGCATTAAGGTTTCCTGACTCCATGAGAACGACATAATAAAAGATTAACAGACAAGGCAGGAAATGCACATATGGGCCACTTCATACTCTTTACAGATGAGTATACTTTGAGTAATCTCAGGTTGAAGTAGAAGATAGATGTGATGGTTTCTTAAGCAAACAGAAAGGCCTATTTTCAGGAGCAGATCTACAACCGCATCTCTCACATCTTCCCTTGCAGCTGTTAGGGACGTAGGATGGGCATGAGATTCAAGAAGGGCAGAGAGGACGACGTGGTGATTATTTCATAATGTATAAAAATATTGAATCACTATGCTGTACACCTGAAACAATCCAATCCAATACTGTCTGCTAAGTATAACTTACTCAAAACAAAACAAAATCCTGACTTCACTTAAAATCATCTTCAAAAATACGTATTAGAACCTTCCCCCAACAGAAACGCTTGTCTTCCAAGGAGCACCTAGCCATGCTCTTTCGTTTACTCAGGCAAAACAGACAAGATAGTGCTGCACAGGACAAGGTAACAGACTGAATCCAACACTGTGCATTCGGTCACCGTTTCTGTGTGGGCTGATTCACAGGAGCGCTGGGGGAGAATGAGGGGAGGATGCTAATGCGGTCTCAGACGTGACCTCACCCAGGAAGGTGTAGGACCTGCAGTCCACCTGCCAGGTCTGCCCTCCTCACCTTTATCTCCAGGAGCAGCACCTTTCAACTTTTCTTTCCTCCTCCAGTTCCTCATACACAGATTGAGATTTTACTGAAATTTGCATCCTGGTTTAAAAATTCACACACATAGTCTCCAAAGTTAGAATAGGCATTCTTCCCCTTCCCTCCGTTTGACTGAAAGGCACAGGACATTTCGAAATCTATCTTATCTACTGAGGCTGACTCTTAGAAGGAACATCTATAATAAGGAAAACCAACATTAACTGGATAAATTTTATTTGTCACAACTCTTCTAAGTGCTTTCCATGTACAAGTTCATTTAATCCTCAAGGTAACTCTAAAAGATAACTTCTAGTATTATCTCCATTTTTTCAATGAGAAAATTAGGGTTCAGAAAGTTGAGAAATCTACCTAAAATCACTCAGCTAATAAGGGTGAAGCTGGTATTTGAATCCAGACTGTGTGATCCAGAGCTGGTGTGTTATACTAGACTATGTCCATAAAGATCCCAACCTTTAAAGCATGAATTTCTTTAAAATTGTAAGTCATAGATTATGAATTTGGTAATGAGCTCTGAATACAGATGACACCATACCATGAAATGCAGACTTCGGACTCTGTGACTACTCTCATTTCCAGGATTGCATCCCCAGCGCTTGTGAGGATGCCTGGCCCATCTGCCTGGAAATGACTCTTAAATTCATATTACCTATCTTAACCGCAATGTTGAGTTCCAAACTCCTTTATCTACCTGCAAAGTCAGTGGAATTCAAGGAGCTTTGTTTTTTGTTTGTTTGTTTGTTTGTTTGTTTAATAATACATCTTAATCACTAAAAACAAACAGTACTTGGCTCTTGGTGGGCATTCAACAGATATTTGTTGAATGAATGTATGGATATCTAAAAGACATCTTAAATGTAACATGGCCAAGTTAAAGCTCTTCTGTGCTCTTCCCTACAAACCTGTTTCTCCTCCACACTTGGTCCATCTACCCAGTTCCTAGACCTAAACTCTCAGAATCACTTTTGATTGCTCTCATGTCATCCCCACAGCCTACCCATCAGCAACTAGTGTTTTTTCTATTCCCAAAGTTTACCCTCAATCTTCCCATTTCTCTCCATCTCCCCAGCTAGCCCCCCAGTTCCACACCATGACCACCTCCCATCACCTAGGAAGCCCCCTGCTTTCATTCTTCTCCAGGCCTACTTCTAAAACCCATTCTTTGCTCAGTACATCTCTTCCTGCCACGGTGGTTCATTACACCTGAACCAAACCCAGGCTCCTAGCTTTCCTTATACAGGCGCTGTGATCTGGCTCCTCCTACCTCCCCCACAATGCTCCCTACACACTGGCCACACTCCCCTCATTCTACTGTTTGAACACGCAAGGTCATTCCTACTGCTACACTGCACGGGGTAGGGGGATAGTTTAGTGTAAAATGTAACATATTTATTTATGCATTTATGCATGTATGTATGACAGAGAATGTGTGTGTGTGTTTGTGTAAACAAGTTAATTCTAATTTACACCCTAGAGGCAGCTTTTAAATTTCCTCTATCAGGTCTTAATACCCCAGAGGTGGTTAATTATGATATGAGAGTCTAACCAAGAATCAATACCTTAAGCAGTGGTTACTTAGCACTTAAAATATTGTTATGTAAAAGCTGAGTTCATCACCAAAGGAGATAGCTAATTATTATTGGTAAAATGAGAGAATTTCAATATAGGTAATTGGTTAGAAACATTGTTAAGCCTCCACTGCCCTGAAGTTAATAAAGAATAAAGATCAGGCCAGCACCATCAGTTTAGCACTCGAGGTCCTAGCCTGGTTGTCCAGGATCCCTCAGTTCAGAGATGCCCTGTAACCTGGTCTGGCTATCAGAGTATTTTTTATGCAAGGTGTTAGCTGGAGCACCAAGGGTGGAAAAACAGCACTGGCTATAAACTCATCTCATGCCTATTTGCTAAATGTCTGTCCACTTCTTGGAATCTGAGTTTCCTTTTATTATAAAAGTCTTAGTTTGAGTTCACCCAGAAGCAGATCCTGACTC